>NC_036853.1:45411381-45465411 GCF_002910315.2 Salvelinus sp. IW2-2015
TATATGTATTTATTTCACCTTAAAACTAAGAATTAATTCTCCCACAGCAAGTCTATTAAGATTCATGGTTCAGTACGGCGGAGGTGTTGCTAACATTTTTTTTAAGCAAATTTCAATTTTTGATGTTCTAGTCATGAAATCTATGCAGCCTACCCAATCACTTTTATAGCAACTGTTTACAGCCTACTGGTCCATTTACAGCATTCCTCACTGAGTTCCATTAATTCCTATTGGACGTTGTAGTCATGGCAGATAATATAAAACAAATTGGTGACTTCAATATTCACATGGAGAAATCCACAGATCCAGTCCAAAAGGCTTTCGCAGCCAACATCAACTCAGGGGTTTTACAAGCTTTTGGAATTGTTTAAAGAAGGTCATACAAGGATCATTTTGCTATTTGATTTTAATTGTGAGAACCCTTGAAGTATCCCAAAAATATATTAAAAATGATTTGATGAAAATGTGTATTGGCCTTACTGTATTAGCCCAGGCAAACACATTGAATAACTGATTCTCTACATGGAACAACAGATAGTCCCCCCAAAAAATCTAAGGGAAGTTTGTTATGAAGTGTCTGCTAAATCTCTCTATCTAAACTGACATTATGCTAATTCGATTTCAATGGTTTGTGGACATCGACCATATGGGATTAACCATCGAACATAGCTAACTTAACCTTGCGTAACACCTCTTCTTCAGTCACACCGAAAATTGGAACAGAAAGTGTTCTGACTAGCTTTGAAAGACAGTATCGTACAATATTAAAAGCCCTCACTGCTGCCCGATCACCGATTTTCCAACCTCATTGAGGAGAATCAAAACAATAAAAATATATATTTTTGATAGTGTTGCAAAGATAACCAAAAAGCAAGATTCAGCAAATGAGGTTGGCCTTCACTTCAACAGACGAAAAGATCATGATCATTTTATAAATAAATAAATAAATAAAAACAACATAATGAACGGCTTCCTATCCTCCAGATGTGTACCAAACTCACTACAAGCGGAAGTAATAAAGCCTCTACAAAAATCCAACCTTCACCTGGAAAATAAAAAAAACTATCGCCCATATCGAATCTCCCATTCCTCTCAATATTTTTTGAAAACTGTTTCTCAGCAACTCACTGCCGATACTAAATGCTCCAGTTGGTTTAGACCCCATCATAGTACTGAGACCGCACTCGTGAAGGTGGTAAATTACCTTTTAATGGCATCAGACCAAGCTCTGCGTCTATAATCATGCTCCTAGACCTTAGTGCCACTTTCGACACCATTGATCACCACATTCTTTTGGAAAGATTGGAAACCGTAATTGTCTATGCGGACAAGTTCTTGCCTGGTATAGGACCTATCTGTCGGAAAGTATCAGTTCATCTCTGTGGATGGTTTGTCCTCTGACAAATCAACGGTAAGTTTGTGTTCCTCAAGGTTTCGTTCTAGGAACACTATTGTTTCACTAGATATGCTATCTCTTGGTATGTCATTCGGAAACACACTGTCAACTTTCACTGCTTTGCAGATGACACACAGCTGTACATTTCAAAAAACATGGTAAAACCCCCCAAATTGCCTACCCTGGAAGCTTGTGTTCAGACATAAGGAAGTGGATGGCAGAATTTTTTTTACAACTTTTAAACTCAGACAAACAGATGCTAGTTCTAGGTCCCAAGAAACAAAGAGATCTGCTGTCTGATCTGAAAATAAAGCTTGATGTTGTTACGGTCATCTCAAAACATTGAGGGACCTCTGCTTTACTCAACTGTAATTGAACCTGTATTTTTTAAACTGAGTTGAAGAAAAGAGAACCTCTTCTGCATAGGTTAGATCTTTTTTTAATGATTATCACAAATGAACAGCGTGTGCCAAAAAATGCCAATTCAAAAATAGAATTTCTCAACCTTCTATTATTGACCTTTTGATGACCTCCTGCACTGGCAGCGTTTCTTTATTTCTTAATTTACATTTAAATGATTGATATTATAATATGTTATTTACCATAATTAGTTATATTCTCCTGTTTTTAATGATAGCCTGGTGTGACCTGACTCTCAACGCTACTGGCAAACTTACTAAAAGGGTTGCCAGGGAAACAACATTTATAAAACAGCATCGACCAGCTTCAGACAACATTTTGACTATTGGTCTGATTTCTGTGAAAAAGCATTGGCTGAGGCAACTGAGGCAAGGCATTTGTTTAGTGTGAAATTGAGTGAGACTTGGTGAGTGGTTTAAAGTGAACTCCAGGTAGCATCCCAAATGCCAGCCTTTTCGTTTAAAGTAAACTCCAGGTTTGCGTCCCAAATTACTTCCTTTTCCCTATTTGGTGCCATCTGTGACACAGCCCAAGTCCTCATCCAGAGTAGCTCCATTAACTCTGACCTGTTTGTACTCGCTCACTCCTCCATGTCAAGACGAGTCATTGTCCAAGGTGACACGGCTGCTGCTCAGCAGAACTAATCGAATCCTGTCAGACTGCAGCTCACACACACACACGCACACTTATAGAGAGAGATATACTCACAGAAACATTCTCTTCTCTCACACACACACACACACACACACACACACACACACACACCACACACAACACACACACACACACACACACACCACACACACACACACACAACACACACACTTTCCTCCTCTCTCACTCTGCAGGTGAAGAGTGAAACTCATTCAACTCTAATCCAATGATATGGTGAAGTGGCACTCAAGAGTCAGAGATAATAATCACAGCTAGCCACAAATGCTTCTGCTTCAGTGGGCTTAAACAAATCCGTTCAAACATGATTGCTATATCACCCAGACATAGAAAATTGTCATTATATGAATGTTATTCCTTATAGATGATCGACCAGCATGACATGTACATACTAAATGATCATGTTCAGCCATAACACTCAACAGTATATTCAAGCACCTTCTCTGACTTTGTCCATTTGCACCTAACAATATCCTCGTGTTGATTGATTGATCTTGCTAAACACTGTGAACATATGAATTTCCTCCTTTTGCCACCAATCCTGAACCTCCACATAGCACGTGCTAAAACGTGACATTATGGCATTCTCTACTGGAACTCCAAAAATCACACTTAAGCCAGCAATCCCTCTAACAGTATTTCAATTAATTAGCTGGTCACTGTGGTTTGTGCCAGGTCGTATTCGGATCAATCCACCGGCACCTCGGAATTCTTCCCCCGATTACCATTTGGGAGAGCACCATTTGCTATATGCCCTAAACTGTATAAAAATGCTTAAATACGGCTGAATGTATTTTGCATAATTGAAGCTCCTGAAAATATTTCAAGGTTGTTGCATCAAGCTCAGGGCTGGATCAGTTGAAATTAAATTGAGCAAGGCAATGTATTAAACCTTTATTAAATATTGTTTTCTGTAATTCCCCCTTAATGGAAATGAAACAATGCAATTTTAATCGTTTCTGTATTGTTGAGGACGTATATGTTCATGTACCTAACTGTATTACCTACGCATGTAAGCATTCTATTATAATGAGTGCTTTAAGGTTATTCATCCTTATCTTCTGAGGATGTATATTTAAATGAATCTTGAATGTTAATTTAACCTGACGTGATGGGCTGTTTCTCATTCTTCAAATGCATGATGGTAGAGTATTTAAAACCCTGCTATTTCATTGTTTGGGAGAGGCAGGGAACCGGTCGACATCTGTCGGTTTTACATGTGTACTTGACACCTGTGTTTTTTTTGTGTTGAGAGCTGTATTTGATTCAGTTTATTGAGAAATTGATCTGCGTTGTTGCTCCTCACTGTAAAATCCTACTGCTGGGTCCACCTTACACACTCTAAAGGTGCAAGTATGGAGTGGAGTGCGTCTGTGAGATGCTCCTCTGAAATTCAGAGGGAAGACATGCTTTTTGCTCAAGTAGTGTTCAAAACATTACATGCGAGGTGCACTCCATTCAAATGCTCATTCTCAAGAAGATCTGGGCTGGCTCTTGCGATGACGCATAGAAATGCAAAAGATTCACTCCCAAAACGGTACGGGTTACTGACCAGACACTCTGCATCGGTCTGATCCGAGCAAAGCACTTCTCCTCTGGAGATATCCATTTCTTTAATTCCTTATTCTACATGCTAGCAATTAGCAAAGCTATGGCTTTACCTTTGTACGACAGAATTCTGTAGTATTAGCATATCCAGAAGATTATTAATAAAAATATATTCCGTTGAAAATAAATTGGTTGACGCAGGAAACGAGGCGATGCAGTTCCATTCTGATTCTCTGAATTTGCAATACTTTCATGTGACCTGGCATTTAAAAATACAATTTGACACACTCTAGCTTAGAATAAAATGGTCAAGGAGATGTATGGCAGTGTATGAAGTAATCTCAGGATATTTTGATCACAAAAACGTATAAAATACATTTGATCTCCACAATTTAGAGGTAATCAACGACACATGGACCCAGTGAAATTGATTTTGTGTCCTCCATACAGATGGACGCCCAGCTGCTGTGAATTGTTCTGCCTATTCCTGGAAAACCCCCCCCCCCAAAAAAATAGTAAAAACAAACACCTGCCTCTTTTCTTTTTCTCCCTCAGTCAGAGTTATTCAGTCAGTAACTAATACTGCAAAGCTGTGAAAGCACACTATCAAAGAAAGATAAGTAAATCTGTTTAGCACAACAGGATAAGTGAGAGAAAAGCTGAAACCTTGAGCACGGTACCTTTGTGCTTTGTCTAAAGCCTTTACAGAGGGTGAACCTTGTCTCAAAATGAAAGTGCAGAGGAACAAACGGCTGTGTGAGTTGGTATGAAAGGTTTGAGGGTAGAAAAAACTTTAGGGGAAACAATAACACAAAGTAAACTGGTGACAAAGTTTAATCTGAGGAAATCTTGTTTGCTGCTGTATGTTTGATTTTTCCCTTCCTGTCATTGCTTCCTTGTGTTATTGCTTCCTTTGTGTTATTGCTTCCTTGTGTCATTCCTCTGCCTTAAAACATCTGTGTACTATTTTCCAAGGACGGCTATCATCAGTAAATTCTTCTGACAGCTAACAAACTGCATATGATCTGCTCGATGTGCTATACCTTGGCATCTTGCTTTTTATTTAATCACTTCACTGCATTGCACATGTCAGGTAAAAAGGCATATTGCATTGTCGACTGTCCAGGCATCAAAGGGAACCATTTGAAAGCATCAGAGAGCTTAGAGTACCATGTTATCTCAAAGGACTGGACACCATGGCTCTGTTCCAATATTGACACTAACATATAACTTTGCAAAGCATTAGCTAGCTGGTTTGCTAGTACATTGAATTGACCCATCTCTACATACCAGGAATGGAAGAATCGTTTTAAAATGGCACCCACTCTTCTGGCCTCCTAACATTCCTACAGATACTGTCTCTAAGCTGTTGTTTGATCGATTCTTAATACATTGCTAAATGACCACACTTTCTCTCCTCTGTGTGTTTAGCAGTTTTGGACTTTCCGTTTGAACACGATGTTGTGTTTGCTAACGGTACTCCGTTGTATTAACGAGTGGTAGTATTTACAGTGAGAATGTAACCATGGTGTGCTCTGCGATTTAGAGGCCGTCATGAATCATCCACTACCGATCCTGACCGCTCATCCAATTAAATGTAATAAGAAGTATTTCAAGTAATCCAGGGTATCTCTTCTTCAATCTTTGCTGCTACGCTACTGCTGCTATTTGGTCATGTAAGTCTGTCAGTCCTTTATTGTTATACTTCTCGAGCAGAATATTTTGGCTGTTCGACTTAAAGCCAGAAGTTTAATTACAACGACAGATGATCACAGCAGGTTGCTTTACATGGAATGATTTGTAATTGTAAGATAAGTTTTTTACATGAATTCATGTGTTTTATTCTTTTCCACAGCTTGGATGTTGTCCAACGTGACGATTAGATCTTCTCCCAGAACCAAAAACCAGGATAGAGGCAGATTTTGGCGCAAAAACTGAAAAAAACGCGAACCACTGCATTAACCGCAAGGACATGGAACATGACGTTACAATAGATCGCTAGGCTGCTCCATTAAGTCGTAAGTCATGGTTCGAGAGATAGCGTATTGGCCAGGGGCTCCAGGAATCACGGATTCAAAGGGAAAGCAGACACGTCACGGACACCAACGACTTGCCTCAGACAAGCTAAACTCCTTTTCGCCCTTGAGAAAGTGAAGAACATGAACTAAATTATATTCGAGCAGTAGCCAAGCTCACTCTTTGTCATCATGAAGTGCTTTGAAGGCTAGTTAAGGATCATATCATCCTCCAGCTTCCAGCTGCCCTGACCACTACAATTTGCATACTGCCCCTAACAGATCCATGATGACGCAATCGCATCGCACTGCACCACTCTATCCATCCGGACAAGAGGATATATGTAAGAATGTGTATTCGGCTAATGCTCAAGCCTTCAAAAACATAGTGCCTTCAAGCTCATCACTAGCTCGGGGCCCTGGGTCTTGAATCCCACCCTGTGCACGGGGGTCTGATTCCTGACATTACCCAGTTGGTGAGGGTAAGTAACAACACTCTCCGCTACATGATCTTCAACCAAGGCCCAAAAGGGTGTCTCAGCCCCCTCCTATAACTCCCTGTTACCCACATGGACTGTAACCCAGACGTCCTCTAACTCGAATATCAAGTTTGCAGCAACAACAGGTGGAAGCTGGTAATTCCAACAGAACTACAACGAGCCTACAGAGAGGAGGGTAGACCGGAGTGTCAGGGCTTCCAGAGGGGGGTACGGCTCACCCTACGTATCCCGCGGGCACACTGCCTGCCTCCAGGAATCTATAGCACCCAGTGACACAGGGGAAGGCCAAGAAGACAATCAAGAGACCGTCAGCCAACTGAGCCACGGCTGTTACCCTATAACCTCTAGCAGTGGAGGAAAGTATAGGGTGCATCAAAAGCTGGATGCGAGAGACTGAAAAACAGCTTCTGACAGTATCTCCAGGCTATGAGTATCTATTAAATATCTATCCCTAGCCGGCCTCTGCCCAGTACCCTGCCTAACTTAGTCAGTTACGAGCAGGCTGTTACTACCTACCTGCCCTTAGAGGACTGGTCCTTATGTCTAAACGAGTCACTTGACGACTGGTTGCATAATAATGTTTACATCGTTTTATCCCTTATACTGACAGTATACACGTATTCTATAAAGCCATCTTCTGTAATCGTTAACTACTGCTGTAAACCTTTACTATTCAGGATACTTCCATAACTGTCATATTTTTTTTCTTACCTTTATTTAACCAGGTTGTAGCCAGTTGGAGACAAGTTCTCATCTTACAACTGCGACCGCAGATTAAAGCACAACAGTGCGACAAAAAACAACAACAAGTAACCCAACAAACGCTAAACTGCTAATAACACAATAAAAATCTACATACAGTGTGTCAAACATGATAGGACTATGGGAGTTAAGGCAAAACTAGCGCATAGAGCGAACAATTACAATTTAGCAAGTAACACTGGGGTGACAGATGTCAAATGAGTATGTGACATAGACGATACTGGGTGCAAAAGGAAGAGGCAAATAAATAACAATATGTGGATAAGAGTTGGGTGTTGCATTTTGTCTATCACAGATTGGCTGTTGTACAGCTACAGTGACAGCTCTGACACGTGATGCTCTTAAAGTAGAGAGGGAGATATAAGCTCCAGCTTCATGGATCTTTGCCAATTCAATTGCTCCAAGTATTGGGCAGCAGATAACTGTTGAATAAAGGCGGCCCAAAAAGTGTTGGTTTGGGGATGACAAGTGAAATATACCTGCTGGAGCATGTGCTGACAGGTGGTCGTCGCTATGATGACGGTGAGCTGAGATAAGCGGGCCTTTACCTGCAAAGACTTATAGAACTGACACGGACCCAGTGGGTTACGCGGACGAATATGTATGAGGCCAGCCAACGAGACAAACAGGTCCGCAGTGCGATGTGGTAGTATATGGGGCTTTGGTGACAAAACGGATGGCACGATGATAGACTACATCCGAGTTTGGTCATAGTTTAGTAGAGTGTTGGAGGCTATTTGTAAATGAATGGAAGTCAAAGGAGTTGTAGATAATCAGTTTTAGAGGCGTATGTTTGGCACATGAGTGAAGACCGGCTAAACGGGTTTGGATGAGCGCTTAGATCTAATATGAACGTTAGACATCTATTGGATTGATGTCCTTGTGATTGGATGAGTTGTACAGTTAACCCAGCACCTACAGGTATTTTGTAAGTTGTCCACATATTCTAGCGAGAACCGTCCCCCAGAGTGTGATGCTAGCGACGCGGGACTCGGGGTCGCGGCAACAACAATGTTGAGAGAGCCATTGCATTTAGTGTTTAGTTAGCACTAAAAAGCAGTTGGAAGGAGCACGGAAGCAGTTGGTATGCATTGACACTCGTTCGGAGGTTTGTTAACACAGTGTCCCAAAGAAGGCAGATGTCATAGCAGAAACCTGGGCGTGTCGCTCTGCATAGAGGTTGATCAGAAGAATACCAGCACAAGAGCGACATCATGATATATACAGAGCAAGAGAGTGCGCCCTATACCACAACCATCATATAATTTATATTCGGAACTCTCACATTGCTAGTTATGATATTTTATTTATTTTTATTTTGGGATTTTGGTGGTTTTGTTATTGTTAGTATTACTACTGGTGGATTCTAGAGACATAAGCATTTTCGCTACCACCGTGATAAAATAATCTGCAGAAAGAGCGGTAAAATTACAATATCAAACTTTGAGTCACTTGATGACATGGCGTAAGGGCCTCCCACTATGACTCAGGCTATTATAAATTGGGGTGAACTTCACAGGGTGGTGAAAGTTCACGGTAATGGGTTTGATGCTCCTTTCCAATACATTTCAAAGGTCTTATTCTGGTGACATGATGGTCGATGCTTGACTGGCTTTTGACAAATACAAATATTCCAACTTTTATCCGTAATATTCTCAACATGCAAATTAGCCTACCCAGTACCCACACTGTATCATCTGCGAGCTGTTGGCTATAGCRCATGTGTCAAGACCAGAGTAGCATATTTATAACAGTTTTTTTGTCGGAAGCTTTCCAACCTGGTCTCATAGCATTTCGTATTATTCTGGAGGTAATTTCGACAAATCCCATTTAGTATGATACAGTATGTAACATTTTGTATAGTATGCATTAATTTGTGGCTGTCCATCACCCATTTTGGATGATTATCGTTAAGAATTAAAAATACTATGTTCGATTACAATACATATTATATGTTACCGACTATCTCAAAATGTACAATAGCGTTAAGATTTGAAAAACGTATGATATGTTACAAATTCTCGCTAACTTAGCTTAGGCTAGGGGTTATGGTTAGGGTTAAGTTTAGGGTTAAGTTTTAGGAGGTTAGGTTAAGGGCTAGGGTAGGATTAGGGTTAGGGGAAGGTTTAGCTAAAAGGGTTAAGCTTAGGGTTGGGGAAGGCTTAGCTAACATGCTAAGTAGTTGCAAAGTAGCTAGAAAGTAGTAAGTCGTTCTAAAGTTGCTAATTAGCTCAAATGTTAAAGTTGTCTTTGATGAGATTCAAACTCACATCCTTTGGGTTACTAGACATTCACGTTACATGCCCACCCATCCTGCCCTGACCAATCACCTCCTTTAGTTTTTGCTTTAGTAACCATCTGTCTTATGTAACCATGCAAACGTAACATGTCATACTGAATGGAGTGTCTCGCATTTGCGTACAGAATTAGTAAATGCTCTAAGGCCAGGTTGAACTATTGGTAGAGTTGAAAATGCAATGGAAACAGATCGAACTTTAGATTTTCATTGGTTACATTAAAACTAAATCGGAAAATGACATTTTGCGTGCACTACGTCATCACGCACTGATTTTGGTAGAACACAAAAATGCGAAAATGGAAAATGCGCATATTTTCTTTGTGCAGATTTTTGAATATTTGCATTCAAATCTGTCGCCAATTGGATGGAAACCTACCTACAGAAACACTCAAATCACTAGGCWTGAGGCAGAATTCAACCCTAATTTTCTGAAGTGACCTTTCCGATTGAACTCCAGTGAAGTTGCCTCTCATTTTTCACCATCTAAGCACAAATGCACTTATCAGGACTGCCCCAGYCAGGGATAATGGTAGGTTCACYTATCAGGACAGCCCCAGCCAGGGATAACGGTAGGGCCTGAATGAACTGCCTTGATTACAGACCTGCATCACTTTAATAACAGCTCAGGGTAGCTARGCCCCCTTCAGAGCCTCCGGGTCATAGATGCCTTAGGCACAGATCCAGGATCAGCTTGCTTATTCCATTCGAGGAAATGCAAAACTGACCTTAGATCTGTGCCCCCACCGGAGCACCTATATTCTTCAATTATAGGAGCAGGACAGCACTGAAAACATTCCAGATAGAAGTATMCCATAGGCTAAGCTATAGGACCAGTTTACCATCCCCAAATCCTACATTTAACCATTAGGGAGAAGGAAGAAAAGCAGACCTTTGGGTGTGGTGAACTGTGACCTGGTAGTTTGGATTAACTGGGCCATTGAGAGGAATTACTTTCCTTTAACAGGGCTAGTGGTTGGTCTTACACATTCCACAATGGTCTATTCCAGCTGTGAATCTGATGTAACCCTGCRTCATAATGGTTTCTTTCAGGTCTGTAAAAAKGTATGGCTCTATTTGATTGGTCCAACATGATTTTYCCWCCAATCTTGTTCAACCAYAGCTTTGATACATCTAAGGTTATAAAGCTGGCCACGGTTGAAGGGATGCAGTTTGTTTACTACAAATGAATTGACATTAAGAGACTATTARGATATTGAACCGGGCACTTAACTAATGGGGGAMGATTTCACTTTGATGAATGGAGGCCAATATTTCCATCACACTGACTYCAGCTCATTGGCATTATCAGTTGTTTTTTTATTTACTGCCATCTGATGTAAAACTAGGTTTGAAAATSCATWGTTAAACCCTGCTGTGAARGCAGACTGGGCTGCTGCTAGAACAAAGCAGAGTCATTGTGTTTGTGGTGGAGAAATAAACTTTAGTCTGGGAGTTCCGTGGCCAGACAGTGTGAATAATTACATTCCTGAGCAGAAGTCTGGGATGGAGCCCCTTACTGTACTAACAATGAGTACCGCACCACGCAGACAGACAGACAGACGACAGAGAAGACAGGCGAAGACAGACAGACAGACAGACAGACAGACAGACAGACAGACAGACCAGACAGAAGACAGACAGACAGACAGACGAAACAGACGACAGACAGACAGACAGACAACAAACAAACAGACAGACAGACAGACAGAGCAGACAGACAGACAGACAGACAGACAGACAGACAGACAGAAGACAGGACGACGCGACAGACAGACACAGACAGACAACAGACAGACGACTACAGACAGACCAGACAACAACAGACAACACTTACATACGACACATACGACAATACAGAGCAGACATTCAGAAAACGACAATACAATACAGAGACAGAGACACTACAGATAAGACAGTTACAACAGACAGACAGAACATAAACAGACAGATACAGACACCATTACAGCTAAGACAGATACAGACAGCAGACACACATACAGTACGACACTACGAAGACAGACATAGACAAGCAGACAGACATAACACAGACAGGCAGCGAAGACAATAACCATACAACAGCAGACACATAAGCAGACAGAACAACAGACAACACATACGAAACACATACACACTACCCAGACACATAACAGCAGACAGAAGACAGCGACAGACAATACAGACACTTGACACATTACGACACATGACACAATACAAACATTAACAGACACATTCAGACAGACAGACACAAGAACTTACAGACGACAGACACCAGACAGAACAGCAGCCAGCAGACCAACAGAACACAGACACAGACAGACAGACGCAGCCAGACATACAGACAGACAGACAGACACAGACAGAAGACCATACAGACACAGGCAACAACACATACCCAACAGACACAACATTACGAATACACAGCAGACACATACAGACAGACAGACAGACAGACACATACAGACAGACAGACACACACACACACAAACACCCCTATACAACATGGTTTACATTCAGTTATGGTATTGTGCCGAAATGTGTCAAATTGGGATGTTTATTTGGCAGCCAATATGGCAGGTGGTCACTAACCCAGAGATGCTGAAACACCAATAGATGGTTTGATATACCGAGTTTGTGTGTGTGAGTGTGAGTGTGACTGTGTGTGTGTGTGTGCGTGCGTGTGCATGTGCGTCCATGTGTGTGATGGGGCCGCCAGGTTTCTGACTTGTTGTGAAATAGAGTGGAACCTTGAAATACTGCATTAAGACACTCAGTGAGTACGTTTACATGCACAGTAATAATTTGATATTCAACTGATTATGTCAGTAGGCAGGTTATGCAGTAGTCATGTAAACACCTTATTCTGCTTATCTTAATTKGCGTTTTCACATRCAAACTTTATTTGTCCGAACTCAGAATCAAATATTTTGATTGCCGATTTTCTATATCACCGTGCCATCCAGTAGCCCGATTTCAGATGTGCCCATCTGAAAAGCAGGTAAACATTTTAATCAAACTWTTTTWAATCTGACTATCCACAATAATCGCATTATTGTGTGCATGTAACCATACTCAGTGGATTAAAGAGACGAGAGAGGAGAAGGGATCACCTYCTTGAACCTATTCAAACGATTTACCGGACAGATGCTGCAATTCCAAGGAACTGACAATGGTTCTAACTCTCTCTCGTTTCATTAGTCTCGTGTACAACACATGTTGGGTTCACGTGTCAGCTGGATTCGCCTGGAAGAAATGCTACTCGTGCCAAAAATACTTGTGCGAAAATGATCGATTGTATTGATCAATGTAAACACATTATGACAGCAAAAACTAGTACTGACAAGAGTGTTGAAAAGGCCTACCGTCGAGACTCATTGGGCTCCACTGTGAGGTGATTGGACAGCGTTGCAGTCTGTGGATGTGTTTGAGGCRTATTAGCTTCAGGCCGACTCAGGGATCTGCGGCAGGATCCATCAGGAATAACGACTTCACACAGAGGCAGCGGCCTCCAGCATGAACACAGAGGAAGCTGCTGTTCATCACTGTGATTTGGGATGATCCATATAATTGCAGATGCATGAGCTAACAGATGCTGAGAAATGGCCAAAGAGGAGATTTTCCTTTAGTAGACGTCTTGGGGATTAATAAAGTTGTATTGAGTTGAATAGAATTGAATATGACTGTATGATTGCACTTTGTTGGCTTTATGATTACAGCTTGCATCTTACTGTCAATATTATGAGGACTGTTGAAAACTGTGTCACGTGGAAAATGGCAAAATTATCCACTGTTATTTTGAAATCAGCACTCTATTGAACAGAGACAATTGGAAGACAAGTGGGCTTTCACATAGTTGGTTTGAGGCTAATCAATCGTAACAAACATTCTCCCCCTCCTCCTCATGCCTTGTCAGTCTCCACCAGTCTCCACACGCATAAACCCTGCGAGGGTTCTCCTTCTCCCAATGCCCTCCTGTTTCCCTCCCCTCCCTTGATTGCCACTTCCTGAAAAAGCCTTCATGCTGCATTGAACGCTGTTGGTTCGGTCAAGTTGCCTGTTTGTTCTCTGGCCCTGCAACGGAGGCGAAAGTTGCGAATGGGGTGTTGGACTGCTTGGAGTGAGTGGGCCAAAGCCAAGGTGGCAGAAGAGGCTGCAAGCAAAGGATAGCACATCTCCATTCTCACATCTCCATTCAATTCCCCGTAAGGTCCCGGGAGGCAGATCTGTTGATTCTAACCCTGCTTACTGTGGGAAACCCAGCATGGCTAAAACAATGGAGAAATGGTTCTCCTATTAAAAGACAATTTCTCAAGTTGGAATTACTCTGTCAGATGAGCTCAGCGATGGAATTATGACTGTTTATTATTAGGGAATGGCTACAGGCGTTTACCAGTTAAATTGTCGGAATAATCTTTGCAGAGAACCCCCTAGACCTGCAGCTACATCGGCCACAGGCGCATATTAGTAGTTGAGTTTCTCATTTGAAGGAACTGAAATACGATTCGCGGTGGCACTTCTGCCTCGGAGGCCTTCAGAGACGTCTGTGCTCGTGAAATATTCCACCCCGTGTAGACCATTATTAAAGAATGCACCGTCACATTGGAGTTATGGATTCCACCGGTTGACAAATACAGCCAATAAAGATATGCAAATGAACTCTCGCACATGATGAATGTGATGTGTGTGTTCCGTCTCCGTGCCGCCATCATACAGAGGTCATTCTCCATTTGCATGTCTCGCAGCGGCATCCTCATTAATTTCAGTGAATGTTGGCCTATGCAGTTAATTGTGCTTATTCTCCACCAACAGTCGACCAAGTAGGCTATATAAAACAGATAGCTTATGTAAATCAAATCCGCACCCAAAAGAAAATGGTTCCTGATACAGCATCCCCTTTATTTAACTAGGCAAGTCAKTTAAGAACAAATTCGTATTTACAATGACGGCCTACCCCGGCCAAACCCAGACAACGCTGGGCCAATTGTGTGCTACCCTATGGGACTCTCAATCACAGCCAGATGTGATGCGGCATGGATTTGAACCAGGGAATGCAGTGAGTCCTCTTGCACTGAGATGCAGTGCCTTAGACCGCAGCACCACTCGGGAGCCCTTAGCTGATACCATGAACCAACAGTCAGTACTAAAAATTGAATCCGACTAAACACAKGGCCTGACTAAGTAGAGTTTTGAATTAAGCTGGCCAAAAATGACAGTCACACCCTATATTCTGACAATATCGACCCACTTTTGCACTGTCRCTCGATGTRTCCCAATATGTATTGTTCTAATCCAGCTCTGACGTTGGAAGTGTCCATCACTGATAACATCCCTGCTGAGGGCTGGAACCCTGCAGTCTGCTCAGCTCTGATTGGCTCCTTGTTGTGCCGGATCATCCCTTGTTCCCTCGTCCATCTGCAGTGACCTGGAGCAGGACCAAGATGCCCCCGTGTTATCACCACCACCGCCCTCCTCCCCCGCTTACCTCCTACCCGAGGTCGCATCTGTTCTTTTCCTTTCGCTCTCCTCTGCAGAGCACTTTACCAGGAGGCACCAACAAATAGATCCTCTCCTGTGCTCTTTCTGGTATTCTTCCATCTCTTTCATCCCGCTGGTGTTACTTTGTGCTGTCAAAGCCCTAACTGCAAGGGAATGATGTGTAATGACATTGCATTAGGTGTGTAAGTGCAGATAATTGTATATTACTCACCACTGCTACTTCTGACTTCCAAGAAGGGGAACATGTACATGTGCTACTGGTAGGTTTCGTGGACAGGCTGTTTTTACCTCTAYGGGAAAATGCTAGAATTAGGCTTGTCACCTTCCTGAAGACATGAAGAGCTGTCGTCCGGACCTGTAATATTGCCTGGCTTTAACGSTATTAACAGGAACACAGAGTATATTGTGTCAAGTACTTCTTAATAACTCCATGTGCTTACTAGCTTATTATGTAATAGTTACATAGGTCATTGCACTAGTTACCCAGGTATAAGGCCTATATGTGAATCACAGAAATATTCAGAYTTTTCTCCAATGTTAAAATGACATCTCCTTAACAATGCGGATAAGACACGGTCTGGTTGCACCTACATTTATCTTCCTTGTACCAATTTGTTGGTGCATATGGAGGTGTACCTATGTGTAAATATGGACTCATAGCTCCTCATTTAACTGTAATTAAGTCACAACAGATTTCTGGCTCCTCCGGTGAAACTGTACTGAACAGAAATACAAATGCGGCATGCAACAATTTCAAAGATTTTACTGAGTTACTGTTCATTTAAGGAAATCAGTCAATTGAAATAAACTCATTAGGCCCTAATCTATGGATTTCACATGCCTGGGCCATGGGTGTGCCTGGGAGGGCATAGGCCCACCGAGTTGGCAGCCAGGCCCACCCACTGGAGAGCCAGGCCCAGCCAATCAGAATGATTTCCCCCCCCCAAAAATAGCTTTATTACAGACAGAAATATACCCTTGTGGGTGATGAAATATGAACTGAGGTCCACATTCCAGTCCAGTTGGTGGTGGTAATGCACCTTAAAGTTGGTTGCCAACCGCCATATAAAGTCCACAGAAGAAGAAGAAGACTGAAGAAGGAGAGATTACTAGAAACTAACTAGGTTTCCCCTTTTATCTGTGGATGAACTGTCAGAGTAGAGAACACACGATTTTGTGTGACTCAAAATGGGTAAAAATTCTACAAAGGACCTTCTACATTTCAGGTAAAATAACAAACCCAAAGTTTATATCCCTGGACAAATTAGCCAGCAACAGCAAGCTAAATACCATGAATGTTTCAGGACCTCAGACTATGGCGAAGGTTCACCTTCCAACAAGGCAACGACCTTAAGCGCACAGCCAAAACAACGCAATTGTAGCTTTAGGACAAATCTCTGAATGTCCTTGAGTGGCCCAGCCAGAGCCCGGACTTGAATACGATTGAACATCTCTGGTGAGACCTGAAAATAGTTGTGCAGCRATGGTACTGATCAACCTGAGAGGATCTGCAGAGAAGAATGGGAGAAACTCCCCAAATACAGGTGTGCCAAGCTTGTAGCATCCTACTCATGAATAGTCTAGGCTGTAATATCCTGCAAAGGTCCTTCAACAAAGTACTGAGTAAAGGGTCTGAATCCTTATGTAAATGTGTYCTAAAAATATTTCCAAAAACCWGTTTTTGCTTTGTCATTATTGGGTATTGTGTGTAGATTGATGAGAAAGAAAAACAATTTAATACATTTTAGAATAAGGCTGCAATGTAACAAAATGTGGAAAAAGTCAACTGGTCTGATTACTTTCCGAATGCACTGTATGTGTGTTTTTGTTGTGTCGTTGTGTGTGTGTGTGTATGTGTGTGTGTGCGCACGCGCGCGTGTGTGTGTGTGGAAGTGTCAAAGTAGAGTGTGTTTGTATGTGTGAGTGAGTGAGTGTGTATATGGGATGGGATGTGGAATTTGCAGTGATAACAATTTCAAGCATCTTCACCACAAACCTACAAGCATTCATGGCAGGATAGAACAAGCCAAAGGCCTCAACCAAACAAAATATCCTTTTGGGGAATAGCTAACTCAGCAGATTCTTTGAGAGTTTGGCCTGGTTGGCTCACACACACCTCAGGCAGTGGCAGCAACTGAATGAAATAAATGAGCATTTTAACACAATCAGGCAGGCACGCACCTGGACAGATRCCTATTACTCTTGGTATGACTCCTCCTCCATTTTGATGTTGATGGACGGATACTGTAGATGGATAGAAAGCAAATGCACCAAAGAGGAACATAATTGAGGTACTCTTGCAGAACTACGGGACATTATTTCATCGTGAAATAATCCCCTAGTGCATTTGTCACGAGAATTGAGAAAGGGGCCGTGACATGTAACAATGACCGCATCTARGAAACAGGGACTATATTTATTAAACAGACGGGAGAGAGACAGTGACTTCAGCACAAAGAAAGCAACAATAAAGTGACGGGATGTCTRCCCTCAGATCTGCCCATGACCAGATGGCGAAAATTGAGAGAAACTGAGAAAATTGTGACTGTTTTTTTTTGGGTGTGGGAATCCCTCCATTCCTCCAAGCCTTATCTGTAGTCTGGAGATGYGTACTAAATGGCACTCTATTCCCAAAATATATTGCACTACTTTAGTCCAGGTTCCATAGGGCTCTGTTCAACAGTAATCCACTATATAGGGAATAGGGTGCCATTCGGGGCAGCCTTGGAGTTGCAGGCCAAGGGCTGCGAAGCGGTACAGTAGCTGACCTTGATATGTCAATCACTCGTCAGGTTTCAGAGGTCTTCCTTTATTATGGCCCTCAAGGCTCTCCATAGTTCACACTTCCTGGTCACAATGGAGAGAGTGTTTCAATTAGCTGTACAGAAAATACATGGCTTCGAATGACATTGATATTCAAAGAGAATGCTCAAAGTGGAGCGTCTCCAGATGAAGAGGTGTGCTAAGATGATTATACTGTTCAGGGACATCTCTCTTTTCTCCCTTGGTTGAATAAGGGACGGACCATGATCTAAGAGACAGAAATATGTGTATTTTTTCCCTCTGTTCTTGGAGATATGCAAATGGTAAAACGATAATGTCAACCCCCTTGGGGGATGTGAAGGTCGGTTAAAGCTCCAACATTAAGAGGGTGTCACATTTCATGGTCCAGCTGCATTATCGCAATACTAAAAGCAGAACAACCTTGACTCCTTGTAAGGGGGGTAGGGTGTCGGGGGGAGATAGTGCTGGTGTACATGAAAGTTCCCCTCAGTGCAAATTAAATGGAGCTAATAGTATATCAAATCAAATCAAATGTCATTGGTCACATACACATGGTTAGCAGATGTTAATGCGAGTGTAGCGAAATGCTTGTGCTTCTAGTTCCGACCGTGCAGTAATATCTAACAAGTAATCGAACAATTTCACAACAACTACCTTATGCACAAGTGTAAAGGAATGAATAAGAATATKTACATATAAATATATGGATGAGCGATGGCCGAACGGCATGGGCAAGATGCAGTAGATGGGGTCTATGGACATCAGGGTCTATGGACATCAAACTCCCGAGAGAGAGAGAGTCAGGTATAACATCATGAAAAGGATGCCATCCTTCACGGTCAAGTTTGAATTGCAAAAGACAAACAACTGCCACCTGGTAACGTTGGAGGTGTCTGTGTGTGCTTGTTTGTGCAGAGGGTGTCCTTCTCCATACTAACCACTCCGGGATTGTGTACCCACAATGCACCTTGAGTCCCAGACAATACCAGTGACCCATGAAAGTCAGGCTATTTTACGGCTCCAGACGTGAAAGCACGATGCTAACTAGTTCTAATTAGCTGGTTCACATCCTCTACACATGTTTCATCCCTTGTATCTCCTCTTACATTAGTCTAAGTGGCCCTAGTCATCCTACAATTTCCCCAAAACTACAGGGACCAAAACAACACAGATTCTCTGAAACTGAAGCACATGTTGCTCTACCCTCTGATAAAGCTCCGATTGCACCCAGCTCCCTCTGATGTGGAGTTAGATTATGACTGTGGCAGGAGTGCGGGTGGCACAGCTTTGGTGGGAAACGCAGAACATCTAATTTAGTCTGACCAGATCAAAGAGTGACGCACGACGACAGAGGAAATGGAGAAAGGTGTGGAGATGCAGAGAGAGTGGGYGGGGTCGCTCTATGTTACATCACCAGGCTAAACCTCCCTCCTCCAACATCACTGACTTCTCTCCTCCTTTGGTCTTCACTCCCTCTTTCAACTCTTCTGTCAGTGCTGTAGAGAGTTGAGGTTGCATCCAGAAATGGGATGAATCGCAAAGCGCTACCCACTGTCCTTTTTCTATCCCGATACTGTCATCTCAGGAATTCCAGATTAGAATATTAAGCCGTCCAGACAGGTTGTACAGCAAACTGGTGCACAACGTGTCTATTCTGTTTCTTGGCAGGGTATGAAAGGAGAGTTAACACCGGAAACCCATCTTCACAGCCAAGTGAACTCAGCAGTTAGCAGACAGGCAGGGGTCGGCAGATCTCACTCCCTCACTGTAATGGAAACAGTATATCCAGCATCGCTCAAACCCTGATTCGTGTAATCTCTGAAAATGTGTTAATTGAATTTACTGAGACACAGCTTTTAAAAAGTTAAACTCTATTCAAAACTGTTTCTGACCAGATGCATTTGAACCACTCTTCTCTTCTTTTAAATCCAGTTAACAGAGCAGTAACCCCTTGTAAAGTACCTAATCCATTCTCCCCATTCAAACAGTCAGGAAATGCCAGAAAGGAGAAACGAGGAGGAAGCAGGTTTCTCAGGGAGAATTCTCAGTTCTAGGACGTCAATGTATTGATGAACCTAAAGGCAACTCCAAGGGTAAAATCCCCTCAGAGAGAACGGATAGAGGAAGAGAGAGGGATGAGTGAGAGTGATGGAAGGCTTTATATTCTTCTCCTCTCCTCTCGCAGGCCATTCTCWTAAACGGCGCATGAATAATAAATACCAAGCCAACATATACCCAGTCTTCTTCTGTTGCACCAAATGATGGATCACTTGACTGGTGTGTGACCTTCCCTCAGGCGCTGTTGCCGTGTGAGGTAATCACGTTTCTGTGACAAGATGCTAACAATGCTAGATGCTAACAAACAAAGCAAAGAGATAGATAGACCCACATTTGCTATTGTTGTATGTACTTATATGATTTATACATAGAACAATGTGAATGTATATACTGTATGTGTCTATGGTGTGTACGCTATGTTTGATGTGAAAATATATGTACACAAATCACTGATTATACAAGTGTAACCCTTTCCCACAAATTACAGAACAAATTTGAGAGACTAGAGACTCTCTACCATCACATCATTGTTTTTACCTAACACATCCATATAATACATGCAAATAAAACAGATACCATGAAGTTGAAAAAGAAAACGTACTCAATGGCATGCCTACTCGCAAACAAGAAGAGGGTAATTTTCAAACTCATTAAGTAAATGTTGACACTGATGTCAAACAGAATGTGTTTTCCCGAAGCGTCTGACAAAAAGTAATTACAACTAATGAGATGCATATCATTCAGATATATATGGGCTGTGATGTTTTTGCTAGAAAATTATCCACTCCACAAGGGCCAGGTCACAGGCTAAAAATGTTATCTAACAGTGTCTATGGCCCTGCTGTAGGGATGCATCATATAATGAGCAAAATATGTTTTTTTATGTATTTTTTTCTATCGCGACTTTCTGCAACTAGTATCTGGGAGCAGAAACAGACTGGCCATAAGGCAGTTAGGGCAAATGTCAGATGGGCTGGTACATCTTTAGACCAGTGGGCCTGTAATTATTATTATTAGGCTAATAATGTCATAATGGGAGCCTTGAGGGGAAAAAAGGGCCGGTGTGGGGGCCTCGGAGAAACAAAAGGGGCTGGTGTTAGAAATGTGCGGGCCTGTTTCGGTCCCAGTCTGTCCCTGCCTGGGAGATGCTCTTATTTCCAGTCAGTTCCTGAACATCTAGAATGATTTTAATACACAGACGAGTCACTAGGGAGGTTGAGGTGGATTGTTGAAGTCATCTCCCTGACAAATCACAATCTCAAGTATTTTGAAGACAATTTATGCGAAATAAATATTGATCCTCAAATTGAAAGCAATTGATGAGCTTTGAATCTATTTGAGGGGTTTTTGAGAGAGAGAGAGACAAGGCAGAAGGGCCTTCTATGCCATCAAAAGGAACATACAATTTGGCATGCCAATTAAGATCTGGCTAAAAATACTTGATTCAGTTATWGAATCCATTGCCCTTTATGGTTGTGAGGTCTGGGATCCGCTCACCAACCAAGAATTCACAAAAWGGGACAAACACCAAATTGAGACTATGCATGCAGAATTCTGCAAAAATATCCTCCGTGTACAACATAAAACTTAAGGAAAGCTTTGACTATGTACAGACTCAGTGAGCATAGCCCTGCTATTGAGAAAGGCTGCCWTAGGCAGACCTGGCTCTCAAGAGCACACTGCCCACTAAATGAGGTGGAAACTGAGCTGCACTTTGCCAAATGTAKGACCATATTAGAGACACATAWTTCCCTCAGATTGCACAGACCCACAAAGAATTASAAAACAAACCCGATTTTGATAAACTCCCATATTTATTGGRTGAAATAACACAGTGTGCAWTCACAGCAGCAATATTTGTRACMTGTTGCCACAAGAAAAGGTCAACCAGGGAAGAACAAACACCATTGTAAATACAACCCATATTTATGTTTATTTATTTTCCCTTTTGTAYTWWAACCATTTGCACATCGTTACAAATCCGTATATAGACATAATACGACATTTGAAATGTCTTTAATCTTTTGGGTATTCTGTGAGTGTAATGTTTACTGTTCATTTGTATTGTTTATTTAACCTTTGTATGTTATCTACTTCACTTGCTTTGGCAATGTTAACATTTGTTTCCTATGCCGATAAAGTGCCTTGAATTTAATTGAATTGAGAGAGAGTGTGAGTGGGAATGGGAGGTGCATCTCATGTTGATAGCAAGCCCCATTCCTGATGGAGAGGATAGGTGTGTGTGAGTGAACGTGTGATTGGATGATGACACACGGATCTATATTTTATCTAAATAATTGGTGCAATTGTTATTTTTCAGATTTGTGAAGATTGGGTACGCACTTGCACAGCATGTCAACATGCCCCTTTCCAAAAGTGATCACCCCTCAACGAGGCAGTTTCTGAAGGAGAAAGTCATCAATGGAGGTGCCATCCCTGTATACCACCAGCTACAGGAAAAGTACTTGKGAGATGTCTACCTGAAGGTGAAGGAGGAACTCAAGCAACATCTTGCAGGGAAACCAGTGGCAGTCATCTTTGATGAAACTCCAGATGTTGAAGGAAGATGTGTACTAAACATCCTCATCGCACCACTTGAAAAGGATACCTCGGGGAGAATTCTTGCCAACCTCGCAGAGACAGTGTTTCTGGAGCAGTGCAACCATTCAACAGTTTCCATGGCAGTGGGGAAATGTCAACAAGCTACAATATCTCCAATGATGATRTCATTGTCTTTGACACAGACAATGCTGCGTACATGAAGAAAGCCTACAAAGCTGCACTTCAATCATTGTTCYCCAACTCCCTGCACATAGCATGCATGGCTCACATCMTGACTCTGATAGGGAGTGCTTTCCACAAAGCTTTTGATCAGCTGAACGCACTCATGCTAAGTTTTTCGCAGATGTTTTAYCTGGCAGGGGCACGCAAAAGAAGATACCGTACCTTCCTCACCACCAAACTGGCAGGATGGAAGAGAGCGACTATGGCTCCCTATCCATGTGCAACATGCTGGAACTCGTGGTTCTCAGCAGTGCAGTAGCACTCAGAGCAGTTTGGCCTCTACAAGGGGTTCGTAGAGATGGAAATACWGGTATGATGGCTGGGGGCAGTATTGAGTAGCTTGGATGAAWAAGGTGCCCAGAGTAAACTGCCTGCTACTCAGTCCCAGAAGCTAAGATATGCATATTATTAGTAGATTTGGATAGAAAACACTCTGAAGTTTCTAAAACTGTTGATATCTGTGAGTATAACAGAACTCATATGGCAGGCAAAAACCTRAGAAAAAATCCAACCAGGAAGTGGGAAATCTGAGGTTTGTAGGTTTTCCTATCCAATATACAGTGTCTATGGGGTCATGTTGCAATTCCTAAGGCTTCCACTAGATGTCAACAGTCTTTAGAACCTTGTTTGATGCTTCTACTGTGAAGGATGAGGGAATAAGAGCTGATTGAGTCAGGGCTCTGGCTGAGTGCCACGAGCTCACTCAGGCGCGCCTCAGTAAGAGTTAGCTGCGTTCCATCGCATTTCTACAGACAAAGGAATTCTCCTGTTGAAACATTATTGAAGATTTATGTTAAAAACATCCTAAAGATTGATTCTATACATTGTTTGACATGTTTCTACAAACTGTAATGGAATTCTTTGAATTTTCGTCTGGCCTACGCGTCATCAACTTTTGGAACTAAACGCGCAAACAAAAAGGAGGTATTTGGACATAAATTATGGATGTTATCGAACAAAACAAATATTTATTGTGGAACTGGGATTCCTGGGAGTGCATTCTGATGAAGATCATCAAAGGTAAGTGAATATTTATAATGCTATGTCTGATTTCTGTTGACTCTGTATGGCTTGTTTTGGTCTCTGAGCGCTGTACTCAGATTATAGCATGGTGTGCTTTTTCCGTAAAGTTTTTTTGAAATCTGACACAGCGGTTGCATTAAGGAGAAGTTTATCTAAAGTTCCATGTATAATACTTGTGTCTTTTATCAATGTTTATTATGAGTATTTCAAAATCACCGGATGTTTTGGAGGCAAAACATTAATGAACATAACGCGCCAATGTAAACTAAGATTTTTGGATATAAATATGAACTTTATCGAACAAAACGTACATGTATTGTGTGACATGAAGTCCTATGAGTGTCATCTGATGAAGATCATCAAAGGTTAGTGATTAATTTTATCTCTTTCTGCTTTTTGTGACTCCTCTCTTTGGCTGGAAAAATGGCTGTGTTTTTCTGTGACTAGGTACTGACCTAACATAATCAGATGGTGTGCTTTCGTCGTAAAGCCTTTTTGAAATCGGACACTGTGGTGGGATTAACAACAAGTTTATCTCTAAAATGGTGTATAATACTTGTATGTTTGAGGAATTTTAATTATGAGATTTCTGTCGTTTGAATTTGGAGCCCTGCACTTTCACTGGCTGTTGTCAAGTCGATCCTGTTAACGGGATCTCAGCCATAAGAAGTTAAATCTACATGCATTCTCCAATTGCTTAAGTCATTTATATCATTGTAATTATGCAGAAAGCCGTGATGTCATTTCACAGTGAGTATGAGTCATATTTCCTATGTTCCTCTTTTTATTTCCATATCATTCACAGGTGTGCGGCTGAAGTGCACCACAGTCTGTAGAGAAACTCAATGAGATGCTACAAGACCAAGAGCGGATTCAGTCGCTGCAGATTCAGCTGAACATCATGGCAGACAAGTGCAAAGTCATCCCGCAGCTTCTCCACATCTTCCAGAGCAGACGCCCCGTGCAAAGATATTTCACTATTTAGAGGACTTGCTGATGAACGTTGCAGCCATCAAAGAACTACAGCATGAGGCTTGTTCACACTACTTTTACGCAGTTGACGATTTGCCCTTTGCTGTGAAAACAAAAATCTTGAGCACTGCTGAAGAGGCAGACAGCAATGCAGTGGAAGAACGTACAAAGTACATGTCGGATGGACAGCCTGCCCTGGAGTTCCTCCAAGAGGTTAGGGTGTTTGATCCACGGCACATTGTGTTTATGGAGGACACAGTGTCCAGCTACAAGGCTATTCCAGGCTTCAGTAAGGTACCACGAGATGAACTGGATGCCTACTTGACCAATGTAGCATTGAAGGTCCCCAAGAACACAGTGGCCTCCATCATTCTTAAATGGAAGAAGGGTGGAACCACCAAGACTCTTCTTAGAGCTGGCCACCCGGCCAAACTGAGCAATCGGGGGAGTTGGTCAGGGAGGTGATCAAGAACCCGATGGTCACTCTGACAGAGCTCMAGAGTTCCTCTGTGGAGATGGGAGAACCTTCCAAAAGGACATCCATCTCTACAGCACTCTTCCAATCAGGCCTTTATGGTAAAGTGGCCAGACGGAAGCCACTCCTCAGTAAAAGACACATGACAGCCCACTTGGAGTTTGCCAAAAGGCACATAAAGGACTCTCAGAACACGAGAAACAAGATTCTCTGGTATGATGAAACCAAGATTGAACTCTTTGGCCTGAATGTCAAGTGTTACGTTTGGAGGAAACCTGGCACCATCCCTACGGTGAAGCATGGTGGTGGCAGCATCACGCTGTGGGGATATTTTTCAGCGGCAGGGACTGTGAGACTAGTCAGGATCGAGGGAAGGATGAATGGAGCAACGTACAGAGAGATCCTTGATGAAAACCTGCTGCAGAGTTCTCAGGACCTCAGAATGTGGCAAAGGTTCACCTTCTAAGAGGAAAACGACACTAAGCACACAGCCAAGACATTGCAGGATGTCCTTGAATGGCCCGCACTTGAACTCGATCGAACATCTCTGGAGAGACCTGAAAATAGCTGTGCAGCGACGCTCCCCATCCAACCTGACAGAGCTTGATAGGATCGGCAGAGAAGAATGGAAGAAACTCCCCAAATAGTTGTGACAAGCTTGTAGCGTCATACCCAAGATGACTCGAGGCTGTAATCGCTGCCAAAGGTGCTCCAACAAAGTTCTGAGGAAAGGTCTGAAAAAGTCAAGTTAATCTGAATACTTTCCGAATGCACTTTACTGGAATATATATTGAGAGAATGGGTTCAGAATAGGGATCAATGAAAGAAAACCATTTAAATACATGCATGTTCGTCTCCTTTTCAACACCTATTGATACATATAAAAAAAATGCTCTGATATAATTCTTTGTTAATTTTGCAGTCAAAAATAATAGTTTCAGTATAGTTTTAGTTTTTCAATTGTTTTTATTTTTATTTAAGTTTACTAAATAGCTTTTCCAATGTTGTTTTTACTTTAGATTCAAGTTTTTGTCTACTCTAATAACCTTGGTGATGTGACCATGTAATGAATGTTCAGCTCGCACTGACGCAACTAACTAAAACATTTACTTAGACAACCAATTCAAAGGGTCGCAATCAAAGTCATAAGTAGTGGCAGAACACTAGCTGTCATTACCTGAGAGTATATGTTGGGATGATGTGCATTCAGATGTCTTTTGATGTTATTTTTCCTCGTCAACTTGTGGGTGCAAACGCTGTCTTCTTCTGTGGATGTGTTGCATTCGGTCTTCTTTGAATCTACACGATACGTTTTGGGCTCCCGAGTGGCGCAGCGGTCTAAGGCACTGCATTTCAGTGCTAGAGGCGTTACTACATTCCCTGGTTTGAATCCAGGCTGTGTCACATCCGGCTGTGATTAGGAGTCCCATAGGGCGGCGCACAATTGGCCCAGTGTCGTCCGGGTTTGGCCGGGGTAGGCCGTCATTGCAAATAAGAATTTGTTCTTAACTGACTTGCCTAGTTAAATAAAGCTTGTAGCAATGGCATGTGCCTTATCAATGATTTGTTGCCGCCAGATTGGAGAACAGTTTCCAGGGATAGAGGTGACTCGGGAATGACATTTGCATGGTTTTTAATTTCCAATAACAGCATTGCAACATTGCAATGAGAAAGCCTTACCATTCTGCTAATCTCATGCACATTTTTGATCGGGTCAAACAAATAACACTGAAAAGCTCTCAATCTCTCTATTTGGTCCCATCTTGTTTTCGTCAACCCAAATTAAAATACAATTTTGTTTAGTTATAGTTTTTCTTGGTCTATTTAGTAAGTTATCATCTCGTCAATTGCCACTGATAAAATAGGTGTTTGACAAATATTTTYGTCACTGTTTTCATTGATGGAATTAACACTGCGTGGAGGAAAGCTGGAAATCTTTCCATGAATAAGATAAATAAATCATGGTTAACATCCTCATACCCACAAGAAAATACTATACTGATACTACACTTTATTGATATGCTAATCTTTAATTAGCATATACCCTGCCCATTCCCTCCCACAAATCCCAATTTGTGCACCCATGAGTGAGAAACCTACATRTAAAGTATAGACAAATATTTTGTTCCCTAAACCACATCCACTAAGAAGTCTGATGCTCAATGTGATTCTGAACCCTGGGCCAGAGAGGCAGGGACAGATTGTCCTTGCTGCCAGAGTCCTCAGTTGAACCCCAATGCCAATCCAAATGTCCCAGATCTCTTCTCCCCTTCCGTTCTTTGCCTCATCCAGCTGTATTGGAAGCCAAGAAGAGAGTTCATGTACAGCTATAAGGAAACAAAAAGCAGCTACAAACTCAAATAAGAACATTCCTGGCTTTAGAAAGAGAAAACCACTGGGTAATATTTGGATCAAGAACCAAACACAGATCCAAACCCCAAAATCTCCTGGCAAAAAGTTAACATGTTGAACGGCAAGACAAACCACTCGAAAGTAAAAGTGCTGAAACACAATGGGAAGTTGCACCTTAATCTCCAAAACAAGAAAGACAAACAAAACCGTTGACCTCACTCTCTATGGGCAGGCACTTCAGACCACTTCCACAGTCAAGTTCCTGGGTGTCACATTCCAGGAAGTCATGAAGTGGAGCACTTATATTGAGAACCTGGAGAAGGAATGGAAAAAACGTCTACCCTACCAAATCCATCCCTCTTTTTTTTTTATAAAAAAAACTAACAAGTTTCTTCTGTAGGCTACATTTAATTATCCAATAAAGTTTATTTTATCTAAAATCAAGTCGCAGAAGACAAAAGGAGGAATCCAACCCCCATCCCACTTGTCCCTTACCAAACCTCACCCTTGACTGGACAGACACACTGAGAAGAGAGGTAGAAAAGGGCAGGAAGCCCTGAGCTATCCYTGCTCCATACTTACTTACGTACCTATTTACAGCTTATAGAAAAGAGCAKAAGCTCTGACCCCAGTTCAGACCCCAGTCCTACTTACATCTTATGGTTAATTTGCTCTTTTAGTATTTCTCCAGTAGGTTTCCCCAAGGAGAAAGCCCCCGCTTCTATGTYAAAGATAATWAAACAAAAACAYTTTAGTAAATACTACAGTAATGTCCAGAAAAAAACCGACAGTAAATTCTTCAAAAACACTACAGTAAATACAATAGTGTACTAAAGTAATACTTGCAAAAATACTACAGTAAATACTACAGTGTACTACAGTAATGTCCACAAAAACACTACAGTAAATACTACCGTGAATTCTACAGTAAAGTCTGCAAAAAACAAACAGTTAATAATATAGTATATAAATATTGTAATACTACAGTATTTAGACCGTAGGGAACTATTGTATTTTTTAATGTGTGCATCTTTTATGTCAGTACAACCTTCTTCCTTCTAGTTTGCTTTGTCATGGTCGTGAGAGAGGTACTTTTCCAGAAAGGTTATTAAAGTTCTTTGACAAATTCTTGACCATTCTTGGTCACACTGGGTAATAATGACAATCGTTCACTTCTTCAGTCACTGACAGGCGTGAGCAGGGGACATTTGTGACCCACCACCTGGATTCGGTTCTATGTAGCAAAATTTGAAATTGTGTTTTTTACACTGGATAAAAGTAGAGACTCAGAGCTAGAAAATGTTAGATGCAGTTGAGGAACAATGGGTAAGTAATTCTGCTTTGAAAGTGGATACACTTGTAACTCCACTTCTGAGAAAATGGCCCTTGAATGGTTTGGTACACATACTGGAGTGCTCGTCTTTGTCTATACCCATTCAGCATCGTTCACACCCTCTTAAGCCTTCGCCCCACCCATCTCTTTAAGGATTCACATGAGGCKATGTGTAGTAAACAACCAAAGATTTCAAGACTAAAAGTGTTAAAAGTAGTAGTCTACAATAAGGAAAAACTCCAGGTAAAAATACGCTTTATCTAGTCCTATGTACTAATCTGACTTTGGTGCAGGTCATGTTGTTCTGCAGATTACTATCTCTGGTAAACACAAACTATATCAAATACAATCTAAGTTTATTTGCACATGCACAGGATACCGAAGATATAAATGGTACAGTGAAATGGTTCCATGCATATRTGCATAGTTGCAGTATCAAAAACAAAAAGTGTCCAGATAAAAAATATTTATAATTATTAGATGATGCTTACCCAGACTCACTTGTCTAAATTGATGGGTCATGTGAAAGAAATGTATTAACCACTCCATAGCTACATCTAGCTAAGTGGATGGGTYATTATTGTTATTAAACACAATAGATGCCCATAATCACCCCAGACACACCTGTCTAACTTGATGGCTCATGTAATCATCTGGCAAAGTAAAGTCTAGCTAGTTAAACAACGAACTGGCATAATCCCAACTCATACTACTACTGTACCAATACAAACCGATTGTCATATACGTAGCATGAATCTGTAGGTAGMTAAAGCTAACCAACTAGGTTCAATGTTGCTAGCTAACAAACATTAGGTTATAACAAGCACAATGAAAATGGATATCTGATAAAAAAATAATATTACTACACAGATCATACACGCAACATTAGTTAGCGAGACAGAAGACAGAAAGCTACCGTTCGCTAGCTAGCTAACAGTACGCTTTAACTTGCAATGAAAAGGACTCTGACAAAGTTAGAAATGTGTAATACCCCAAAATTTAACTAGGCTTTTACCCGTATACATCGATGAATGCTTCACGGCAGACTGGAACCATTTAACTCAGTTTTGTTTGTAGCTACATCTTGTTTGGCCAGCATTGTTTCAAGTCACTCYGGTTCACACTGACCGTGGCATGTGCAGAAAGTAGCCCACCAACTTTTTTGAAGTGATCTTTGTYGAKAAATGCCCTACTAAATTCAGGTGYRTCAATGTTGTTGAGAAAAGTAGCAAAACCTTTGTAGTTCTMGATGGCTAATCTATCTTTCAAAAACRCAGGGGTATAAAGGGTTATCAAAACATACTGAGCAGCTTCCATTCTAGACAGCATGCTACAGACCAATCCGAACTCATCTCGCAGCATGTCCAGCCCATCCATTCTCTCCGCCAATCATGGCTAGAGGGAAGGTTTCTGACTTTTTCCGTGGCTAAACCAACTAGGCTCGTAATTATCAATTTTATTCGTATTTACAGATGGCTTACAATATATATGTACATTCAAATGCCTCTCCTGTGATGTAGTGACGTGCGACATATGCCTAGCTTCCTGAAACGAGTCACATTTTCCTACCACTTCCTGGTTCTTGATCAGTCTGTCTTTTCAATATACTTCTATGTAGACAGATATTCAGAGCCATGACCCACACCAGCAGGACGGCTTCTGAGAAGATGTTAATTGGCTTCTGAGATTCACATCCAATTTCGACTGAGAAGAGAGCGGGGGGGGTTCAAATACAATGATTTACAATGATTTTCCGCTTGCTGAAGTGTTTCTTTTGACAGTGCTCTAAATGCATAGCTCCCCAAAGATGATCTGAATATTTATATTTCTTTATACTGTTAGAACTTTGAAATAGAGGAAATGCATGAGTGAAATATCATCTGTCACTTTCTCTGTACCCAGAGGGATGTGGAAAGTGGGGTAAATTGGTGTTTAAATATGTACATCACTGTAAAAGACTGTCATGTATTTGTTTGACTCTGTGGGCAGAGACAGTCAACATGCCACTGTTACTCAGTTTCCCCTTCTTTCTCTTTCTTTCTCTAGTAGAGCAGGATACTCGCAAGGTCCACCAGTGCAGTCCAGTCCTCTGTCTCTGTCTCTGTCAGTGCACTGTCAGTGCACTAGTTTATCTGCGGGTGGGGGGCTGTATCATAACGTCCTGTCTTATTTAATTAAGGTCAGTCTAGGGAAGGTGAGCTGAAAAACGTTCCCGAAGCTGGAGGCGTGCCACGTCAAACTCATCTCAGTGTCCAACTCTCCCTAGCAGGAGAAAGGGCAGCTCGYGGGTGATGCCGGTCTATTCCCTCATAATCAGTTTTTCAATGACTGCTTAGTAGGGAATAAGAGCAGCTGCCCCTCTCTGAACTCCATAGGATTGACACCAAGGTCGGTGGCTCTTCACAGTTCCATCACGAGAGAAAAGGGAAATAGGGATATCGTACAACAGAATCATGTGATTACCATGTGATTATCACATCCAGAGAGTCTTCACTGAGTGTACAAAGCATTAGKAAAATCTTCCTAATATTGATTTGCAACCCCWTTAGCCCTCAGAACAGCCTCAATTCGTTGGGGCAGGACTCTACAATGTGTCGAAGGCATACCAAAAAGAATGCTGACCCATGTTCACTCCAATGCTTCCCACAGTTATGTCAAGTTGCGTAGACGTCCTCTGGGTGGTGGACCATTCATGATACACATGGGAAACTGTTGAACGTGATAAACCCAGCGGTGTTGCAGTTCTTGGCACACTCAAACCGTTGCGCCTGGCACCTACTACCATACCCAGTTCAAAGGCACTTAAATATTTTGTCTTGCCCATTCACCCTCCGAATGGCACACATACACGGACCATGTCTTAATTGTCTCAAGGCTTAAAAATCTGTCTTCTAACCTATCTCCTTCATCTACACTGATTGAAGTGGATTTAACAGTTGACATCTTTTGTACACTCAGTGTTTACTACAACGATGGTAATCACACGGAAGCTAGTTAGGGAGTGTGTTTGGCTTTCATTTCCCCATTAATGTGCTTTAACGTAAACCTGAACATGACTTAAATCAACAATTAGTATCCACATCAGCTTTTACACTTTTTTTTACAAAGCAACAGATTTACATCTTCAATTCTCCCTTGATTTCAAAACGAGGCACAGTCATCTGCAGCAGTTTACATTCTCTGTAATATAGTAATACATGTCTCCCTGGGGGTTTTCTGTGGTGTCCCAAAACGAATGCAATCGACTCCTCGCTGTGCAACGAGAGAACTGATTGACAGCCTGGAAGTATAATAATCAACGGTTGTCAGCTTCGCCGGCTTCACTAAGACTTTCCTGCAGATCTAGAGGAGATGGAAAGGAAGACAGGGGAGCCGGAACAATTGAAGAGGATGAGAAAGGAGAAGATTCATTCTCTGATCTTTAATAGTGGTGTGTAACAGTGTGTGAAGTAGCTTTGGAGAGCCTCTTCCTTCGGTTTTTCCCTAGGAATCCATTTTGGCTCTATAGCGGGAGATAACCACAGACCATGGTGTCAATCCCATTGGAAAAATAGTCAGAGATGGGCAGCTGCCTTCATTCCACACTAAGCAGTCATTGAGAAATTGATTATGAGGGAATAGGTTGCCGTCGACCACGAGCTGCCCCTTTGTCCTGCCAGGGAGAGTCGGACGCGCTGAGATGAGTTCGACGAGGCACGTCTCCAGCTCTGGAGCATTTTTCAGCTCACCTTGCCTCGACCCACCATAATTAAATAAAACAGAATGCCATGATACAGCTACAAACCAGCCACCCCCTGGTATGTGATTGTTATGCAGACCAGACAGACCTGCGGGAAGTGGAGAGAAAACAAAGTGACAGTTGAATGACTACTAAGTGAAAGTGACGTTCTGAACAGTGAAATGATGAATTCTGAAGGAACATTATACTGACTTGCCTAATATTGAAGCGCTTCTGAATCACAAAAGGATGTCATGATATGAAAATGTGTTTGTCTTCTATCTCCAGAATCGTAGCAACGATTWGATTTKATTTTMTTTGAAAATTGTTTTACTAATTATCCTTGATTCCTTCCTGATCTGTCTGTACGAATGATGAAGGCATCAAGGAATTATACAAACCTTCCTGACGTTGAACCCGCTCTGAATCATAAAAGTATGTTATAATATGACAAAGTGCTCTACTCTTGTCTTTCCAGTCCAGAAACCTAGTCATGTTTTTAATAAGGAGCCTATATATAATCCTGATGTGTGTGGACGCATGCAGAAGTTATACATACTTGCCTGACATTGAACCCTTTCTGAATCCCAAAATGCTATAGTACCACAATGTGTTACAGACCTGTATCTCCAGAATTGAAGTCATGGTTTAATTAGGAGCCTTGATGTATTCCTGATCTGTGTGGACTGCCACATACCGAGATTGGATATGAATCTCCGAAGCCAATTAACATCCTCTAAGACCCCGTGCTGCTGGATGTGGGTCACGGCTCTGATATGAATAACCTTCTGCACAGAAGGATATTAAAGACGGACCGAACCAGGAAACTGTCTTCTTCTCGTGTGTCTGAAGAATCGAGATAGTATCACCCAGTGTGAGCGAGAACATGGCAGGGGATCTATCGTAGGACTTCTCGCTTCTCGCTCAAGTCTCAAGAGATTTACTTTGCTGAAGGTCTAAGCAAAGTGACTTGAGAAAGACAGCAAGGGCAGATATTAGGGATAAAATAAAAGCTTTTCCAMCATTTAACATTTAAAGACCATTAAGACAACATGCCATTTGAATGTTATGACCGACAACAGGAAYGTGCCTGATAACCAGTCAACCCCAACATACAATTTAAACCCAGTCACTTTATGTCCTGTGAAGCTACAGGAATTTGTTTAGTTCAGAAACAACATGCAGCAGAATTAACCGTGGACTAACGGATCCCGCTCTCAAGAAACGGTTTGTAGAACAGTTGTTGGTTTAAATGTAGGCTAGATTATGATGACAGGATGGGGCCCCATGACCCTATGACTTGGCAGGCTAGCAAAAGTGTCAACGTTACAATGTTTAGAGCGAGGAGAGCAAGGTCGAGCTCCGGTGAAACAGATCCATCGTCTGACGTAACGGACAGAGGGAGAGGTCGGTTTATGTTGGCCGAGCATTTATTATTCATGTGTGGTTGTGGGAGAACGCGGCGAAGGAACTCTCGCTGGGGAGGAGAGACAAATGTAAACACCGCCATCACTCTCCCCTCTCTAACCGCCCATCTCTTCTCTCTGAGGGGATTTTGCCCTTGGAGTTGCCTTAAGGTTCATCAATACTTTGACGTCTTAGAACTGAGGAGTCTGCCTGAGGAACCTGCTTCATCATCGTTTCTCCTTTCTAGGATGTCCGGGGGAGTGGAACCTGATTTGTTTTAAATGGGGAGAACTGATGAGGTAGTTAACAAGGGTTAACTACTCTGTGATGTTAATTCAAAATGAGAAGGGAGAGAGGTTCAAACGCAACTGGTCAGAAGCTTTTGGAATTGAAGTAAACTTTAAAAGAGCTGAGTTTCTCAATAAATTCAATTAACACATTTTTGAAGATTATGAGAACTAAGGGTTTGAGGGAAATTAAATATAATACTAGTTTCACACTCTGGCCTAAATCTGGAGGCTAGATATACTATTCCTCTGCCATTCTTTATCTTCACTTTGAATATGTATTTTCCATTACAGTGAGGAAGTGGGATAGTCCAACCCCTGCCTGTCTGCTAACGGCTGAGTTGACTTGGCTGGGAAGATGGGTTTCCAGTGTTAACTCTCCTTTCATACCTTGCCAAGAAACAGAATAGACACGTTGTGCACCCATTTCATGTAGAAGCAGTCTGGACAGCTTAATATTCTGATCTGGAATTCCTGCGATGATAGTATTGGGATGGAAAAAGGACAGTGGGTAGCGCTTTGCGATTCATCCCATTTCTGGATGCAACCTCAACTCTCTACAGCACTGACAGAAGAGTTGAAAGAGGGAGTGAAGACCAAAGGAGGAGAGAAGTCAGTGATGTTGGAGGAGGGAGGTTTAGCCTGGTGATGTAACATAGAGCGACCCCRCCCACTCTCTCTGCATCTCCACACCTTTCTCCATTTCCTCTGTCGTCGTGCGTCACTCTTTGATCTGGTCAGACTAAATTAGATGTTCTGCGTTTCCCACCAAAGCTGTGCCACCCGCACTCCTGCCACAGTCATAATCTAACTCCACATCAGAGGGAGCTGGRTGCAATCTGTTTCATCRGGGGTACATATGCTTCCAGTATGAGAGGTTTTCAGAGGAATTTACAGTGTTTTTCACTGGAGTTTGTCCCTCCTTGCTCCCCATACACATTCCATATACCACCTCTGACCTTCTTTTTGAGAAAATATAATAACATTATTTACACTCTGAGTGCCAATCATCCTGCTCTATCCTAACCTCCTTCCTCCCTCCTTTACCAAGAAGAATCATGGTCTGCCTTTACTCCAATACCTCCACTAGACCATGAAATGTACTGTAACGCCCAATAATGCAATGTTCTAACTGGGCACTCAACCCCCTCAAGGTATATGATCATGTGAAGTGCATTGACATCTCTCTCCCCTTACAGGCATCCAAAGGTGTACCATTAGTTAATAACAATGAACAACACCTTGTCTGTAAATGATTATGCTGTATGCCGTAGGCATGTTGAAGATCAAAGCTTTACATCTTCCGACACACCTATTTGATGCATGCCGATCGTGCAAACCCGCATTCGTGATGCCAATAAAAAAATATATATGAATCTTTTTTATACTGACTCCAACCTCTCAATATGTAGGGCAGTGAGTGACATACATTAGATTAGATTCGTAATTAGATTCGGATCCCTTCCTCCAAGTGATAAAGATCTCTTCACACTACCTGGTTCACCATCAACTCGTTAAAGTTTAGATACCTCCTGATAACATACTTGGGTGTAAAATGTATATGCTTCTTTTGAATTACTTTTTCTGTGCTTGATTGAGCTTGTCTGGCTCAATGGACCAATGAGATAGTCCCAAAACTGCAGACCCCACCCGCCTGGCATTCCAGGAAGGCTAGAGCAAACACTCAATATTTGAACGATTTCAAATAATGTTTGAATCCTGGTCTGCCTGATAGGATTCCACTCTTATCTGTCTACTTTATCTACAATTCCATGGGCAACTGATAATGCCCTACAGTTAAACACTCCATTAGAAGTCTTCTCGTCTCCCCTCACTTGATGGTAATGGGCAGGTCTTTGAGAAGATGTCATGTGACAATGGCCTTCTGTTTGCTGAGGTTACTAGCAGGTTTTCATTCGAATTGGGATGAAGTGCTCTTTTCGGCTGTCCCCATAGGAGAACCCTTTTTGGTTCTAGGCAGAACTCTTTTGGGTTCCATGTAGAAAACTCTGGAAAGGGTTCTATATGGAACCCAAAAGTGTTCTACCTGGAACCAAAAGGGTTCTACCTGAACCAAAAAATTGTTCTTCAAAGGGTTCTAYTATGGGGACACCCGAAGAACCCTTTTAGGATCTAGATATAACCTTTTTTTCTAAGATTGTAGGAATGATTTGTGACCGTGGTTACGTTCATATAAGCTGACATACAGTGGAAACAATGTTGACTCATCCACTTTTTACCCATAGGGCATTGTTTTAGCTGTAGCCATTTTTTTCTTCCAGTGACATAGAACTGAATTAATTCATTATAAAACAAGTTTTGCTCATTACCTACTATGCTTTCCAAGTGCAATGCAGGCCTGTTATTTTCTCTATATTATCCAACCATTATAATTTCAATTTTATTAATTGCATAGTTTTGCTCTTGGTCATGGCTGATTAAAGCATGAAACGAACAATTTAGTTGGTAAAATTAAAACATTTATGAAAACATTTAAATCGCAATAGTGCAATACATATTAACATCATAACAGGTTATATTAATTAACAAATAAAGAGCCAGACAGATATTGTATTGAAAACCTAATAGAAAATGGAACCCTGACAGAATAGGAAAAAGCACTCTTGCACTATCTCTGTTAGGCAGCTGGGACATCAATGAATCCCTTTACAGACTTAAGGTGGTTTCATCTAGTTCCACAGGAGGAGCCAGAAATCTGCTGTGACTTAATTACAGTTAAATGAGGAGCTATGAGTCCAGATTTAATAATAGGCACACCTCCATATGTCTTCCCAAAATGCCCAATTATGATCAAATGAGAGGATACCAGCCTTCTCATGGACATGAGAAGAATCTCAATCAGTAGAGGCTGGTGGGAGCTGCTATAGGAGGACAATAATATGGAATAAATGGAACAGAGTCAAACACGTGGTTTCKACATGTTTCATATTGTTCCATTTATTCCATTCTAGCCATTACAATGAGCCTGTCCTGCTATAGCTCCACCCACCAGCCTCTACAGACCTCAAAGGTACCAAGTCACGGATGTTCATTTCAACTTGACAGCCATTCGTTGGGCTGCACCAGGACACAGTGCAAAATAGGTTGATAAGGTTAGATATGTTGTACTTGTGGTGCTGTTCCTCTGTAATCACATCTCACACCTCCCCCCCACCCATCCCCCAAGATACCAGAAGGACTGAAGGATCCTAAACTGGCTCCCCAAACTCCCAGTGACCTCTGTGACCTGGTCACTGCTAGGTTGCCAGGGTCAGGTGGTTGCTAGGGGGCCGGACACCTGACAGAATCACATTCACCTCACTTGTCCTTTGGAAATAAAGTTCCCTGTGTGTAACTCTCTGTGAGATTGCCTTGTTCTTTTGACCGGGAAAGGTGTCAGTGGGATACAGAGGAGCCCAACTGGAGAGCCGCTCCATTTCATGGTCCTTTGAGATGGATTTGTGACTTTTCTAGCACAACTGTGGCCGCGTCCAGAGAAGGGCACACAGGTTACAGGCTCCAGGGTATAAAGACAACTACACGCTAGATTATGTTCCCTTTCTGGAGCCTTAGGGAGCCACAGGCCATTCACAGCATGGATTGCATGGCTCCTCTCCTTTATGTGGCAGATTGCTGGCCTCAGACATCGCTCGGCTGATGCAGGAGCTCCTCCTCCAGCTCGCAGAGAGACTCTGCTACCAAGGCTCTAAATGGCTACACACTCCCGGCTCCACAGGTGACCCTGCAGTTCCACTTCCAGCCTGTGGCGCAGTGACCCCCAGGACTACCGTTAGTCCAGTCGCCACTCGCGCTGAACCAGCGAACCCCTGGACTGGATCTAGTCTGGTCCCCATACCTGCTCGAGCCAGCGCCTCAGCTGACGGATAGGAGGGCACTCCCCATTAGTGGCAGGCAAGAAGCAGCCAGGGGACAGAGTCCTGAACGTGTTTAGGATAATGACACATTGGAGTAATGCTCAGCCACTGTAACCAGTCAGCAGCTGGAGGAGGCCCCCCCCCCCTCCAGGTGGGCCAGGTCCGAGGGGAGGCTAGGAGGGCCTCGTTGGCTTGACATGTTCAATGCAAACACCTATTAAGTCCGTTGTTGTCTTTACACTCTTTCAAGTCAACAGGGATGTTAACACTTCACAGAAATGTTGTCGACTTGTGTACAACGTGAAGCTGTGTTCACGTTGGCATACTACACTGAGTGCACAAAACTTTAGGAACACCTGCTCTTTCCATGACCGACTGACCAGGTGAATCCAGGTGAAAGCTATGATCCCTTATTGATGTCACTTGTTAAATCCACTTCAATCAGTGTAGATGAAGGTGGAGAGACAGGTTAAAGAAGGATTTTTAAGGCTTGAGACATTTGAGACATGGATTGTGTATGTGTGCCATTCAGAGGGTGAATTGGCAGGATCTGTTCCAGATCAAGTGTTTTCAGATCAGATGTTTTCATCATTTTTTTCTCTATCTCCACTTCTCAGCAGTTCTAAATCCTTGTGTTTGACTCCACCAAGGGTGGTGTACATTGTCTCAGTGGAGGTCCTGACCCTGTGTCAGCCCCTCATCCAGCAGAGAATTATACCCGCAAAGACAACCTTGACGGGAGGGTTGCACAGGCCCAGGAAAGCACACCAAACACACAAACACACACCAAACATTAACAGGAACACACACTCAATGGCGCGCACGCACACATGCATGTAGGCAATACAGACATGCACACATACCCCACACACACGCACACATGCGCACACACACACACACACACACACACACACACACACACACACACACACACACACACACACACACACACACACACACACACACCAGGGTTATGAATTTACTCAGGCCTTCAGTGCCTCACTCTCGACTCACACAAAACAATCAGCGGTAACACACAGCCTTTTTGCGATTGAGTGTGGCTGTGTTTCCAAACACAGCGGGGAAGCTGGAAAACAGACAGGCTGAAATCATGGACACGCAAAAAGGTGCTATCCACACTAATTTATTAAATGTTTATTTATTTAACCTTTATTTAACTAGGCAAGTCAGTTAAGAACACATTTTCATTCACAATGACGGCCTACCAAAAGGCAAAAGTCCTCCTGCGGGGACGGGGGCTGGGATTAAAAATACAAAAATAGGACAAAACACACATCACGACACACGTGCTTTTACACTAGCAGGCTCCACGGATGACAACCGACTCATCCATTATTCTCAGACGCTACCATTCTCTCTCATTCTCTCAGAGAGGAGTGAAAACCAAAGGGTTATTATGCAGATGACAGCCAGTCTGCCTCTTTGGCTTAAAGCCCCCTTAGTCGGGACTCTCATGCAATTATAGGGATCATCCCAAATCACGGTGATGAATAGCAGCTTCCTCTGTGTTCATGCTGGAGGCCGCTGCCTCTGTGTGAAGTCGTTATTCCTGATGGATCCTGCTGCAGATCCCTGAGTCGGCCTGAAGCTAATACGCCTCAAACACGTCTGCAGACTGCAACGCTGTCCAATTCTGAGGTAATTCCGAGCTCCCTCATTAGATTAGAAATAAGGCCTATAATGCTCATTACGGCCAATTGTGCTGCGGTGACTCAATTTCTCTGCACAATATGACGCCATGCCTATTTGGTTATCTTTATGATGACTAAGTGGCCTTGATGAGATTGAATGATTGAAGTATCGTTGTGGAGGATGTGGCTTCTACTACCGCCAAGGCTGCATTTACAAAGGCAGCTTAAATCTGATCTTTTGCCTAATTATTGGTCTTTTGACCAATCAGAATAGATCTTTTGTCAATAATTAGGCAAAGTATCAGATTTGGGCTGCCCGTGTAAACGCAGCCTTAGTGAAGTGGTTTATTAATGGAGGGCCATTAAGATCTTCGAAAGTCAAGAAAAGAGAAGGTTACTGCTCATCAAGAATACTTGTCTTGGTCCCTTTTCATTGTCTTATTACAGAACTTATAAAAGCGGCGTATTCACACATGTAGGCAATGGTACGGTGCTGGGTATATTGAATATAAGGTTTCTATCTCTGTGACTCCTCTCTCTTACTACTGCAGTGTTTTCAAATGCACTTTTCATTCCAAATCACCAAAAGCCAAGGTAAAGTGTAATTTTAAGCTTTCAGAAGCTTTCTGAAAGGATGACTAACTATCACATTTGCGTGCACTCGCATACAGACAAGTAGCATCTACAGCCTAAGAGTTGCCATTTGCAATCAACGTCTCCATCTGACCAGCACAACATATTCCTCCTTAAAAGCCTCAGTGCACAAAGTATCTCCACAAGACTGAAAATTGTTGTTTAAATGGTCGTAAAATGGATGACCAAGGTCGGGGCAGATATCGCAGGCGGGGAGTGTGGATTGTTTTTGAGAGATGCCGGCACTTATCCTTTGTTTTCGCTTCATTTRCTTTCCCCATCCACTATGTAGAGGTCTTAAAGCGTGTCACTAAGAGCGGGGGACAGTTTCCCTTGACTGAGTCTCTATTACACATAAAAGGCTGTTATCAATATGAAACATAACCGTCATGTCTTTTCATGCCTTTCTTAGCATCGCAAGTGGACAGCAGTTCACAGGACAATACACCAAGACCACCAACATGTATTTTTCTGCCTTTACCCAAGTGAGAGAAGAAGAAGAAGAAAAGGCCCCTTAGACAGCAGGGAGAATCCAAAATAACAGAAGATACAGAACTATCTTCTGTTTTAAATTTTTTTACTTATCAATTTTTTTTTATTAACACTTCTTAAAGCATTGTTGGTTAAGGGCTTGTAAGTAAGCATTTCACTGTAAGGTCTACACCCGTTGTATTCGGCGCATGTGACAAATAACATTTGATTTGATTGGATTATATGCAGCGCTATGCTGATCTGGTCCTACAGTATGCATATACTTCAGAAAAGTATTATTTTTGCATTATACAGACCTATTTATCATCTTTCCAGTATACAGGCCTATTTATCATCTTTGTAGTATACAGGCCTATTTATCATCTTTGGGGTATACAGGCCTATTTATCATCTTTGTAGTATACAGGCCTATTTATCATCTTTGCATTATACAGGCCTATTTTTCAGATTTTCTCTGCTATTACCCGGCCAGTCACACATTTAGCCTGTATAGGGCAGAAAACCAAGTTGAACTTGACTGGGTTGAGATATCTTTTTTTCTCCATTCATATGTTGCTGGGTTTCATAAGGACAGCAGCTTTTAAGTGGGTTGCACTTGCAGTTATAAGCCTTTGAAAACATCTATATCCAGACTTTTATGGTTTCTTATTGAACGCTGGGCCTGGCTGGATCTGACTGGCTCGCTACACACCAAGAGTTATTTTGGACTTGTTGAAATGGCCATGTGCCTCGTTCCCCACCCACTATGAGCTGAGCCCTTTTCTCCGGACCAAGGAATTCCTACGGAAAAGGATGAGACTCTTGATGTGCCCCATCGGGTGATTCCGTAGAACCGAAGGTGAAGGGGGAAGTGTATCGGCTAGCGCTAGGCATTGCTAGCTCTAGCCGCTCCCTGTCTAAGGAATGAGGTTGTATGAGAGATATGTGGGTCAGGAACTCAAATAAGACACGATGTGAAACCCGATCGCTTTCACCCAGATGCTGTACACAAACATATAGAGGTTCATGTGAATATACAGTATGCACTTGTTCACCAACATACACCTATGAACAGGGTGGAAATACCTTAAATCTAGGAAACTCTTAATTGTGAGCGATATTAGCACATATTTATTGACTAATTCTGGGTAACAAATGTAATTTCATGAACAAAATAGATTTTTTCATTTAAGTTTATTTCTCCGAAGTGCAGCATGTTATGGACATATTAATCAATTAAGCCTTCCATTGACATCCTCATTCAAAACATTTAAAAAATCATCAGTAATCTGGAAATTCGGTGACCTTTAAAAGTCTAAGTAGGTACTCATAACTTTCAATGTTTATTGGATTTCCATATTCCGAGGTCATCGTTTGCATATTTGATAACATAATTGTATTTTTCCATTAGTGCGGTCTGTGTCTACGGCAATAGCATCAGATCTATGCTAATTGTGTCTAATGCAAACTGTACCTTTCCTGAGTCATAGCTAAAAGTAATTTTTTTWAAAATTATTTTAGAAAGCAATTTAAAGTTCAGATATACTGATTCAAATCCAATGGCACACTCTATGAAGTACACTACCGTTCAAAAGTTTTGGGTCACTTAGAAATGTCCTTGTTTTTGAAAGAAAAACGTTTTTTTTTGTCCATTAAAATAACATCAAATTGATCAGAAATACAGTGCAGACATTGTTAATGTTGTAAACAACTATTGTAGCTGGAAACGGCAGATATTTAATGGAATATCTACACAGGCGTACAGAGGCCCATTATCAGCAACCATCACTCCTGTGTTCCAATGGCACGCTGTGTTAGCTAATCCAAGTTTATCATTTTAAATGGCTAWTTGATCAATCGAAAACCCTTTTGCAATTATGTTAGCACAGTTAAACTGTTGTTCTGATTAAACAAGAAACAAAACTGGCCTTCTTTAGACTAGTTGAGTATCTGGAGCATCGGCATTTGTTGGTTCGATTACAGGCTCAAAATGGCCAGAACAAAGAAATGTCTTCTGAAACTTGTCAGTCTATTCTTGTTCTGAGAAATGAAAGCTATTCCATGGCCGAAATTGCCAAGAAACGAGATCTTCGTAAACGCTGTGTGCTACTCCCTTCACAGAACAGCGCAAACTGGCCCTAACCAGAATAGAAAGAGGAGTGAGAGGGGGTGCACATTGAGCAAGAGGACAAGTATATTAGAGTGTTAGTCTGAGAAACAGACGCTCAAAGTCAACTGGCAGCTCATTAAATAGTACTGAAAAACACCAGCTTCAACTTCAACAGTGAAGAGGAACTCCTGGATGCTGTTCCAGGCAGAGCTCCTCTGTCCAGTGTCTGTGTTCTTTTGCCATCTTAATATTTTATTTTTATTGGCCAGTCTGAATATGGCTTTTTCTTTGCAACTCTGCCTAGAAGGCCACGCCTCTTCACTGTTGACGTTGAGACTGGTGTTTTGCGGGTACTATTTAATGAAGCTGCAGTTGGGGATTGTGAGGCGTCACTAATGTACTTGTCCTATTGCTCATACATGTAGATATTCCATTAAAAATCATCCTTTCCACTACAATAGTTTTTTAAAACATAACAATTGTCTACAATGTATTTATCTATATTGATGTCATTTCAATGGACAAAAATGGTGCTTTTTTTCATAAAACAAGACATTTCTAAGTGACCCAAACTTTTGAACGGTAGTGTACATTAAAGTAAATCAGTCCTGAATTCAAGTCTGCTCACAGTAAGTGCAGATCTGCCCAGCATCGTTAATCAAATTAGTTTGAACACACACATTTGGTGGTTGATGTGGCTATATCTAGAGAATTTGATCCTTGACTCTAAATGTTCAAATACTTTGGATAGGAGAAGGTGGAGGTTAACTTCTTCTCTCATCCGTTTCACCACTGAGTGTCTCGAAACTGCGAAGCTGTATGTCAATGATTAGCTCTGATATGGTGCCCTGTTGGCCATCTTGCCCACACACACACACACACCACACCACACACCACACAACACACACACACACACACACCACACACACACACACACACAACACAACACACACACACACCACAACAACACCCACACACACACACCACACACACACACACATATGCCACGGTGGAACAAACCATCTGTTAGTGTTTCAGCACATTTGGGTCTGATGCCGTATGGGCTGCTTTAGAATCATTCTGGTCAGCCACATTTCTGTATAAGTCCATCATTTAACGTGCCCTTTGCAGGAAATAGAACAATTTCAAACACTCGGGAGAAAGGAGATGGTGGATAAGTCACTGAAATGGAGGCACAGAAAGCTGTTCAGGCAAAGCGTGCTTCTGCATAATGTTCTGTTGCACGGCACGTATGTCGTATCTTGTACCTGAAGCACATTCAGCTCAGAGATACTGTGCAGTGGAGAGATAGTGTTGAAGAGATTTGGCATTGGACAATGTGGCTGAGGAGGACCTTTTAACAGTCCTCGTTAAAACAATGACATTTGATCACACATGCACAAACGCGAGCACACAAACATACGCACACMCATGTGCATGCAATCGCACTATTGCATTCCACTCTGCCCTCACCCACCTAGACAAAAGGAATACTGTTCATTGACTACATATCTGCATTAAACACCATAGTCCTCTCTAAGCTCATCACCAAGCTCCGGAACCTTGGACTGAACACCTCCCTCTGCAGCTGGAGGCGCTGAGGGTAAGCAGCAACACATCCACCACACTGACCATCAACACGAAGCCTTCAGAGGTGTGTGCTTAGTCCCCTCCTGTACTCCCTGTTCACCCACGGCCGTGTGGCTGCGCATCACTCCAACACCATCATCAAGTTTGCTGAGGACACAACGGTGATAGGACTGATCACCGACGACGATGAGCCTATAGGGACCTGGCAGTGTGGTTCCAGGACAACAATCTCTCCCTCAATGCCAGCAAGACAAAGGAGTTGATTGTGGACTACAGGAAACAGAGGGGCCGAGAACACCCTCATCAGGGCTGTATTGGAGCAGATCTAGAGCTTCAAGTTCCTCGGTGTCCACATCACTAAGGAAGTAACATGGTCCACACACACCCACACAGTTGTGAAAAGGGCACAACAGCTCCTCTTCCCCCTCAGGAAAATGATCAGATCATCAAAAATGTATACAGCTGCATCACAAAGAGCATCTTGACATCACCGCTTGGTACGGCAACTGCAAGGCACCTGACCGCAAGGTGCTACAGAAGGTGGTGAGTACTCCCAGTACATCACTGGGGCCAAGCTTCTTACCGTCCAGGACCTCTATACCAGGCGGTGTCAGAGGAAGGCCCAACAATTGTCAAAGTCCCAAGCCATAGACTGTCCTCTCTGCTACCGCATGGCAAGAGGTACCAGTGCACCAAGTTTGGAACCAACAGGATCCTGAGCAGCTTCACCCCCAGGCCATAAGACTGCTAAACAAGACTGCAAGTCCCAGGAAAGCACGCCAAACACACAAACACACACCAAACATTAACAGGAACACACACTCAATGGCGCACACGCACACATGCATGTAGGCAAACAGATACACACTACCCGCATCACACACACACACACACAACACACAACAACACACAAACACACACACCACAACAAACACAGATGCTGCAGCAACTCTTATTATCCTTTGCCTAAGTTATTTTACTCCTACCTATATTGTGTCTGACAGTACAAACTCTCAACTACCTTGTACGTTGCCACATCGATCGGTACTCAGTATTATCCATGTTTTATATTTTCGTTTTTTTTTCGCTATTCATGTGTATTATTCATGTGTCTATTTATTTATTATATATAAAACTTTATGTTTAACTCTGCATTGCTGGAATAAGGAGCCGTAAGAAGCATTACTGTTAGTCTACACTGTTTGTTTTGAAGTATGTCAAATTAAATTGGATTTGACCACAGAACACTCTCTCGTGCTCGACACACAACACACACACAACAAAAAAACACAACCACCCACGCCACACCACACACACATCCCACTAGGATACACAAATCCACAGACGTTTCTGTTAAACCTCTCCGTACACACAATGTTAGTCATCCCCTCCAAAACCCACAAAGCATTTAAATATCCATCTAATGGAGAATCCAGCTATAATTCACATGGGATAGGGATACAATTGATTCCTATGGGATATTCCTAACGGCTGCAATCTGACACTTGTCCATGTTGATGTTCTACACTTCCCTAGTAGGGATCCATTTTGGACACAGCCTTAGTCCTTGTCATCCCATGGATTACCGGATGAGTACAAAGAGGAAGGATGTACTATGATTCCCAGATTATGGAATGACCTTTTATATGACAGTGGCCGGTTTTCTAGTACCCTCTCATCGGATTAAAACCATTGACCCACATAGTATTGTGAGCCTTCCCTGTACAAAACCTGAAAAAGTTTGAAAATAATCTCGTACCAATTATTCATCTTGTTTTTTGTATTCCTAAGAGGCTTTTGTGCCTAAATCTTTAAGCCCACACACGTGAAACCTAATTTGAACCTGTGTAGAAAGTCTGAGCTTGTACAKTTGGTGGTTGATGTGGCTATATCTGGAGAAGTTGACCTTCAACTCTCAACTGTCCGATGGTGTGGTGTGTCTGGAACGAGAGGTTTTCAAACCACACATTCACGCCCACACACAGACAGGCACACTCACCTACAGACAGGCAGACGGACAGACACACATGCAGACACACGCCGACACACATACCACCCAAGCACATGCCACGCCTCCCACAAACACACTTTCCCACAAACACACTTTTCCTCTAGCCTGCCTATTTCTTGGATTCCCACACACACTCTAGCCTGCCTTTGAACTATGGACCACAGTGAACTCCATGTTCCAATGTATCCTGCTGCTATTGTGAGTGAGTCTATAGTCTCAGAATAGTGCCTCTTAAATGGGAACAAGTGCAGCAAATAGGCATCCCGTTAACGGGACAGTTGTAAATCACGCATATATCGGCTGAAAGCTTAAATTCTTGTTAATATAACTGCACTGTCCAATTTATAGTAGCTATTACTGCAAAAAAAGGCCATGCTATTGTTTGAGGAGAGCTCCAAATAACAAAACACTTTTTTTCACCAAGATAGGTTTGATAAATTCACCTCTGAAGGTGAAATGTGTACTTACATTCTGAAATCTTGCTTTGATTTATCATCCAAAGGGTCCAAGAGATAACACGAAGTGTCGTTTTGTTAGCTAAAATCATTTTTCATATCCTAAAAAGGTCCATATAGCATACACGATCGAGGTTGTATTTCCAGTCATTCAATTTGCAAAGAAAGGAATCTGTAAAAATCTCACCCTAAATGTTGTTTCAACCAGTCAAATCGCATTCGTATGTATTCCTCAGAGATCCTAGAACGTAACGAAACTTCACTATATCATTAGGGGTGTAGTATATCCTATARGACACCGTATTTGGTCAGAGAGCGACACCTTCATGGCACGCCAATGACATGGGCGGTCTTCACTTGAACGACTCTCACTTTGTCAAATAAGCACCAATCAGGGTCAAACAAAGCTAGCTATATAGCCAATGAGCTGGGCTTTACGGGAATATCTGGACACCATGTATCTGTCATAAAATGCAGCTACTAACTTTGCACGACAGCATGCCTTTTCATTTTGGACAARAATTCTAAGAATATTCAGAGTTATGAAGTTATGAAAACTGGTTGTTTTGCAAATGTTGAACTTATAATACGGCTACTAATATTGGAAAAGCTAAATCAAAGTCCAAGTATACAGATGCAGAAAAATGTAATATGAATGCAAAGGTCTCCTTCACGATTTGCACAAATGTACCTGGGTGACTTCACACTAAATGTCATGGAGATCGCTCATACTTCAAGTTATCCATCTGAAACTTCGCACATACACTGCTGCTTTCTGAGGACACCATCGGTGAGGACACCATCGGAATTACAACCAGAGTGATGGCTAGAACTGGGACCTTTCTCTTGCATTTCAAAGATGGTGGTAGAAAAGGAAGTTGGTTATTTCTTTGTATTTTCTTCTACCAGATCTATTGTGTTATATTCTCCTACATTCAATTCACATTTCCACAAACTTAAAATTGTTTCCTTTTGTCACGCCCTGACCATAGAGAGCTTTTTATTCTCTATGTTGGTTAGGTCGGGGTGTGACTGGGGTGGGTCATCTAGGTAATTATATTTCTATGTTGGCCTTGTATGGTTCCCAATCAGAGGCAGCTGTTTATCGTTGTCTCTGATTGGGGATCATATTTAGGCAGCCATTTCCCCTTTGTGCTTTGTGGGATCTTGTTTTTGTGTAGTGCCTGTGAGCACTGCATTTTCGTCACGTTTCGTTTGTTTGTTTATTGTTTTGTTTTGCTTTGAGTTTCACATAGTGATAAAAGATCTGGAACCCAGATTATGCTGCGCTTTGGTCCAGTTATTATGACGATCGTGACAGAAGATCCCACCAACAATGGACCAAGCAGCGTGCCCAGGTGTAAACCCAGGAGTGGAGCACATCCTGGACGTGGGACGAGATTATGGCAGGAGACAGAAGCCTGCCATGGAAGCAGGAGGAGGCAGCGAGGGAACAACAACGACAACACCGGGGTTCGCGACCACGACAGAAGCGCGAGAGACAGCCCCCCCCCAAAGAATTTTGGGGAGGCACACGGAGTGGTCGGCRATGCTGAGGGGTGCGTCAGAGACCGAGGAGGAATATTGAGACAGATTGAGCAAGGAGTGGGYGGCGAAAGTTGAGGGGATTGAACCAGAGCCAACTCCCCGTATTCACCGTGGGGAGCGTGTGACCGGTCAGGCACCATGTGTCTCCAGTGCGCATTCACAGCCCGGTGCATTCAGTGCCAGCTCCTCGCACTTGCCGTGCTAAAGTGGGTATCTGTCCAGGATGGGTTGTGCCGGCTCAGCGCGCCTGGTCTCCAGTGCGCCTCCTCGGTCCAGGATATCATGCGCCGGCTCTACGCGCTGTATCCACGGTGMGCCTTCACAGCCCAGTGCGTCCTGTGCCAGCTTCCCGCACTTGCTGTGCGAAGGTGGTCATTTGTCCAGGACTCGGTGTACCAGCTCTACGCTCCAGACCTCCAGTGTGCCTCCACAGTCCAGTACGTCCTGTGTCTCCTCCCCGCACTCGCTCTGAGGTGCGTGTCACCAGCCCGGTGCCACCTGTACCGGCCCCACGCATCAGGCCTCCAGTGCGCCTCCACAGTCCAGTACGTCCTATGCCTCCTCCCCGCACTCGCCCTGAGGTGCTTGTCACCAGCCCGGTGCCACCTGTACCGGCCCCACGCATCAGGCCTCCAGTGCCGCCTTCCCACAGAGCCAGTACTCCTATGCCTACCTCCCTGCACTCCCTGAGGTGCGTCCAGCCACCCGTGTCACCGCACCGCCCCACGCTTCAGGCCTCCAGTGCCGCCTCAGATCCTACGTCTGTGCACTGTCCTCCGCGCTCGTTTTGAGGCGCGTGTCACCAGCGCAGGTACCACAGCCGGCCCCACGACCAAGTTCGGGATGTGTTGGCGTTGTGATGGGTTCAGAATCAGAGCCAGCTGTTTATTCGTTGTTTTTTCTTTGGATTTTGGGGATCATATCTTTCTACATGCCTCAGAAACCCGATCGGGAGCACCCCCACCCCCCCCCCCACACTGTATAGCGTAGCTAGCATAGCTTCACAAGTAAATGTAGCATCTAAATACATAAACACAAGTCCAAGACACCAGATGAAAGATACAGATCTTGTGAATAAAGCCACCATTTCAGATTTTTAAAATGTTTACAGGTGAAGACAAAATATGTTAAATCTATTAGCTAAACACGTTAGCAAAAACCACCCTTTTCTAACTCCATCAGTTTCTACTACTCACGTGCTATCACCATTCGCAAACTAAGAATATTGATAGCCACAAACCAAGAAAAAACTCATCAGAGGACAGTCGGCGATAACATATTATGGTAAAGGATAGGTGTTGTTAAAGAAAAAAGTGCATAATTTCAGGTAGAAATCACAGTTACAATTGCACGACCATCACAACAAGACTAGAATTACTATAGAGAGCAACGTGTATGACAATTTAACTCTATAAAACATTCAAAGAATAGACAAAGCATAGCAAATGGGAAGACCCAGATCTTGTGATTCCAGACAATATTTCGATTTTCTAAGCGTTTTACAGCGAAAACACAATTAAATCGATAAGTTAGCATACCACATGTGAAAACGTTACCAGAGCATCGATTCCAGCCAAAGACGCGTATAACTATATCACCGCCAAAATATATAATTTTTCACTAACCTTCTCAGAAATTCTGCGATGACACTCCTGTAACATCTTTACAACATACATATACAGTTTGTTCGAAAAGGTGCATATTTAGCCATACAAAACCGTGTTTACACAATAAAAATACTAGGAAATCAAGCCTAATATGCTGACGTCATCTATCAGAGTGATCTACTTTAATTGAAAGCTATCATATACTTGACAAAAAATACAGGTTGACAGGAATCGAAAGACAAATTATTCTTAATGCAACCGCTGACTTACATTTTTTAAAATTATCCTTACTTTTCAATACAGGGTTCGCCAAGTGACGCATAACAAAACAAAATGGCGAAATATCGGTTATAAAATATTTGACAGAACAACGATTTATCATATAAATATTGCTACTTTGAGCTGTTCTTCCATCAATTCTTTGGCAATGTATCCTTTCTATGTTGTAATCTTCTTTTGGTCGAAGATGTCCTCTGTCCTTCGAAATATCCACTAACACGAGACGGGGACCACAAAACGTGGCCCAAAAGTTTCAGAGTGCACAACAAAGAAAATTCTCAAAATCGCACTAACGGATATAAATTGCTATAAAACGGTTCAAATTAACTACATTAATGTTTTAACAACTATAACGGACTGAAAACATATGACCGGAGAAAATATTGCTGGTTAGAACAACGATTGGAATGAGAGCAAGTCATTTCCTTCACGCTTCAGCGCGCGACGGGAGAAGGAGAGGTGAGACCTATACGTTTTGTTGTTTTATAAATGGCTGTGTTAGTCGCATCGATTCCATTCAAAACCGTGATGACGGTACAGACACCCAGAGGAAGACGTAGGCAGTGTCGTTTCTTCAAGCATCTCACTCGCGCCTTTAAAACAGAACTCCCAGATCAGGCAGGTAAAAATTTCTGAATCTGACCCCGTCATGAAAAGTGCTGTAGATATTGTTTCTGTACCACTCAGAGACAAAATTCCAACGCTTTAAGAAACTAGAAAGTCTGTTTCTATTCACAATAATAACAATAATATGCATTATTGTACGATCAAGATTTACACGAGGCAGTTTAATTTGGAGACCAAATATGCTAATGCGGAAAAACAGCACCCCTATATCCAAGAGAATTTAGGGAGCCATTTTCCCTTTGTGCTTTGTGGATCTTGTTTTTGTGTAGTGCCTGTGAGCACTGCATTTTCGTCACGTTTCGTTGTTTTTATGTTTTTGTTTTGCTTTGAGTTTCACATTAGTAAAAAGATGTGGGAAATCAGATCATGCTGCGCTTTGGTCCGGTTATTATGACGATCGTGACACCTTTCAAATGGGTTACCAAGAATATGCATATGCTTGCTTCAGGGCTTGAGCTACAGACAGTTAGATTATGTGTATGTTATTTTAGGCAAAATTGTACGTGGGGGCTATCCTAAGACGTTTTAAATGGCTGTCCTCTAAGACCCCTCAAGGCCAATCTGGTCTGAAACATTGCATTTGGTGTTAGCTAATATATGTCCCATACAGACAGATTACTGGTATATGATTTGTTTTGCTCCTGACGGTTGTATTTGATAAAGCCCATACAGCAGACTGTTGGTGATAGCGAGATGTGCCCCATACAAACAGACTAGGTGGTTAGTGATAATGCCCCATACAGACAGACTGGGTAGACGTTAGTGGGTAGTTATAATGGCTTCCACATACAACAGGACTTGGATTCGGTGGTATGATTAATGTCCCCCATTACATACAGACGGAGTTGTTTGTATTGGTGAAAAGCTTTTTATGTTCTAATTATATATTGCCTTCATTACATGACATACTGTGTTTTTGTCGTTTGTTTATCTATCTGGGTATGAGTAATAATTCTACTTGGATCAGATCTGTTGTTGTTACGTTGTATTTGTATTTTTCGCTGTTATGTTTTTTATTGTATTATTTATGTTTATACGTGTTCCATTTTTTTGGTTATTTTTATTTCTTGTTATATTTCTTATTTCTTTGATATTTTACTGTTCTTTTTCTTTGGTTGATTCTATGAGTAGTTTCAAAGAAATCTTAACTTCATAGGATTAAAAAAATATATTTTAGCATTCTTTATGTCTATCTTTAACTTCACCATAATATAACTCTGTAAAGAAAAACCTTATATAAAACAATGTAGACATATATATAATAATTTCATTAGCTTCCAAGTTGTAGTTAGTGCCATAGATGCGAAGCTTGGTGGCTTCCAAGAAATCAGATCTACCCCCTGTCATTCCAAGTCTAAGTGAACTATAGTGACTAATTATCAAGTAGTGCACTAACCCAGCGTGCGTCTGCTCTGGTCAGCCCCTAGAAAGGCCTTGAACTTAACCGACGCTGACTTGTCAGAACGGGCAAATAAAATTGTTTTTAGTTTTGCGGCATTAAAAATGTCGTTTATTACTGATCAATTTTGATCTCCCCACTTGGCAGATTATTTCCAAAGTTTGCTACAATCGTGATATTTAATTAAATACTGACCATTCTGACATACTACATTTTGTCATCATACAGGACCGCGATGCTGACTACAGACCAATCACGGCCCGGAGGCATACTGAGCACTCGCGCCTCATGCATGAAAAGCTCTTTTCACACGTTGCACCTTAACTGTGTATACTAGGTTGACATAGCAGATGATGAGCATTCATTCAACGACGCCTGTCAAGTTATTTGATGGAGGGACTGACCAATGCTCGATGCGCTTACCAGACAAGATCAAGAGTAGGAATAATGGAGGATTTGACACATGCTAATGGGCTGACAGAGGAATTGACAATGGAGAACAGACGGAATGACAGAGTGCGACAACAGAGGGATGACAGAGTGGACAACGCAGAGGTCTGACAGTAGGAGATACAGAGGATGATCAGAGGCGACAACACGAGGTATGAAACAGAGCTGGACAACAGAGGATGCACAGATGTGTGAAACAGATAATGTACAGAGTGGACAACCAGAGCGAATAACCTGGTGGGTGAGAACATAGGAAGTCATCAGAATGTAAGAGCACAGAGAATTGACAGTGAATGGACTAAACAGAGTGTAATGACCAGAATGGTATCAAACAGAGATGGATAGTCACTCAGGTGGATATAGAACAAAGAATGACAGCAGTCATAGAGCACAGAGAATGACAGAGTGGAAAAACGATAGATGACAGAGTGTGTGACAACTACGAGGGAACAGTGAATGTAAGACAGCACTGTTATGACAGTACGTCTGCAACAGAGACTAGACGAAGCTACGTGGACAAGCAGAGGGATGACAGTGGTGGAGAACCAGACGTGGGACTGACAGTGGGAGTGAAAAGGAGGATGACAGAGTGGAGATCGCAGGAGGATGTGACCCAGAGTGACACAGAGGATGACGAATGGTAGTGAGAGAATCAGAGATACTAGAGTGCGAAATAACAGATGTATGACGTAGATGGGCACACATTCAAGCTAACTCTGTGACCATGCGGATTTAGATTCGGCTCCACACTTTGAAATAAGATCCACTTTAGTTGATATCCAATTATCGATGGAATATTACATTATTGAGTGAGACGATCTATTCGCAAACAACTATTACTCCCGATTTGTTATCCTGAGTATGTTGCAATTCCAAAACTACATCGTATATCTGAGAGTATGTTAGGAAATACCAAACGACAATCGTATAATCTAGGTCATTGAATACCAACAGCTTACATCCGCTATATCTGAAGGTATGTTGAATCCAGAGAGCCTAGCTCTATCGTAAATCTGAGATGTGTA
>NC_036853.1:45467387-45468494 GCF_002910315.2 Salvelinus sp. IW2-2015
TACAGACAGACTGGGTGGTAGTAATAATGTGCCTTACAGACAGACTGGGTGGTAGTAATAATGTGCCTTACAGACAGACTACTGCTCTTTCCTTTTATCCCAAATTGAATTTGAATGGAATGGCACAAGGTCACTGTCACAGTACAAAAGCACATCCTGTACCACTTCAGAGGCTACGTCCCAAATGGCACCCTTTTCCCTATGAAGTGTCCAATTCCTTRTAGTGCACTGTAGTKCCCTACCCATAGAGCTCTGGTCAAATGTAGTGCACTACATAGGTAATATGGTGACATTTGGAACTGACTAGAAAGTCAGAAGTATGCTTTTAGTGAGTAGAAGCATTTCTATTTGGTTCTGACTTTTGCTGTGGCAACAGCCAAGGTTAGAAGGAAACATGTAAAGCCTATATGACATCCGGTATTCTATGGTACATTGCTCTCGACTACTATTGTTGACACAGGAAAATGTAATTTCAAGGCCTGAAAATTAAAATCTTGCTCCTATTCTTAGGTATGGTACAGATGTCGTTGGTGTACAGGAGAGTAACATACCCATAGGATAATGACAAACTCAGCACATTTGAATGGCACACACACACACAATATACCAAATTCCCCTAAAAGGAAATATTAACATAAAACATACAGGCTCTATTAACATTGTGATATGAACTGTAGCTAGCTGTTGGCATGGCTCCCATCCCGGAGTTAGATGGAGGTAAACCACCCGCCTTGATAGAACATAGCTGTTTCTGTCTGACCACAATACCTCCTTTTGGACTCCAAAGCCTTTTCCTGAGYGCCTGCATTTCATKTATAGCTTTTCTCCCAAACTGCACTCTGATCCAAATGTTCCAATTCGCAGCATTTACATTTTTCTATTCATCTGTATGATTGGCTTGCCTGGACTTTTTGGTAGTGATAATAGTATCCAGTTTGCAGTATGAGGATCCCTATTCCCTAGATAGTGCACTACTTTTGACCAGAGCCCCCTGTTCAAAGGTAGTGGATTATAATGGGAATAGAGTGCCATTTGGGACACAAGCCTTTATATAAACAAAGATATTCAGACCAGAGAGGTCTCATTACCACAGCTGGGGGAGGGGGG
>NC_036853.1:45469029-45498775 GCF_002910315.2 Salvelinus sp. IW2-2015
TATACCCTAGACAGGGTATAACACTTCCACTATTTAGGGACACTGTTATGTGGAATTTGCCATCTGTGTGCTTCCTCTGCTATATTGAGACCTGTTGCCTTGATCACCCTTCATAATATTGGAGAAACATGGCCTATCTATAGACGCTAAACCGTTGCAACTGAAATATAAGATTTTCAGAGTCTGAAATGCTACGTTGGTTGGAATGAATGAATGAATGAATGAACAAATGCATTGATGTATTACGTAGTCTAGAGTACTAATACAACCAAAATACCAAATACCTGGCAGTGCACACATTAAAAACGTACAAGGAGAACACAATCAACTAATTAGGTCGTAGACGTATTTCCATTGTGGCCTTTTAATACTCTAATTTAAAATGCTTAGGTGAGGACTAACAGTGTACTCCAACCTATTTATGAGTAAGAAAAGTGGACTTAGGAGTTCAAACATTTTGRTAGTTAAAGCACACATGGCAGTGGTTAGAGCGTTGGACTTGCAACCAAAAGGTTGCAAGATCAAATCCCCGTGCTGACAAGGTAAAAATCTTTCGTTCTGCCCCTGAACAAGGCAGTTAACCCACTGTTCCTAGGCCGTCATTGAAAATAAGAATTTGTTCTTAACTTACTTGCCTAGTTTAAATAAAGGTAAAATAAAGTAAATAAAGTGGTGTGAGTATGCCCTGTGTTTGTAATTAGTGTGTCCATTGCCTTATTGTTAGCAGAGTAAAGGGTTAATAATGATGTGTCACGTTCTTCCTTTTAGTCCAATACTTTTCTGCTCAGGAATTTCATCATTCACACTGTCTGGCCACGGAACTCCCAGACTGGTTTATTTTTCCATGAGAAAGGGGACAGCCCTGCCTTTGTTCTCAAACTGCCCAGCTTGGCTCTCTGCAGAGTTTAACAGTGCGTTCTAAATTGAAATGCTTTTTTTTTTGTAGAGTAGTATGGTCCCCATAGTGCAGTCAAAGTGGCCTACAGTGAATGTCTAATGAAAACACGAAGGGATAGGTAGGTAGTGAGAGAGTATGAAAGAGAGAGAGAGAGAGAGAGAGAGAGAGAGAGAGAGAGAGAGAGAGAGAGAGAGAGAGAGAGGAAGAGAGAGAGGAAAAGAGAGAGGAAAAGAGAGAGAGAGAAAGTGGAAGAGAGAGAGGGAAAGGGAGTTGAGGTAAAGTCAAGATACGCTCCTTTGATGTTGAATATTGGATCTCAGTCATTAAAGTGGAACGTCCTTCCCTTTGTAAAATGCCAAGATCAATATTCTAATCGCCTTTTACAGTGAGGGCAAATGTGACGTTCATTAACACAATTAAAGAGCTATTAAAGAAATGGCATCCCGTGAACCGCGAGGTGAACATTGCCCATTAGAGTTATCGATAGATAAAATCAATCAGGTTGACTGATATATTGAGGACGAGGCGATACTAGAAGCTCTCGGACCGTATCCTATCCTGTAGAAGTTGAACCTTGTGTTTAAAGGTTGCTCTGAAAGAAGAGGGATTTCAGGACAGAGAATGGCAGACCGTGGTATTATAGGTACAAAACCGTGAACTACAGAGTCATTTCAACTCCCCAATATACTGCGGAAATAATGTATACTGACGGTGAATTGGTTTGATTATGGAGCCGACACAATGACAGCTGTCAGTTCACCAGTCCACATAAAATAGCCAAACATTGTCTAACGTTGCATATAGAAATGTCATCAATAGAGCCATCGTGATTCCTTATTCTACATGTCAGAGAGGCATATTTGTTCTACATAGCATATTTCTATCTGAATGTTTTGGGCTCCCGAGTGGCGCAGCGGTATAAGGCACTGCATCTCCGGTGCAAGAGGTGTCACTACAGACACTCCGTTTGAATCCAGACTGTATCACAACCGGCTGTGTGAGAGTCCCATAGGGCGGCACACAATTGCCCCAGCGTGGTCTGGGTTTGGCCTGTGTAGGCCGTCATTGTAAATTAGAATGTGTTCTTTACTGACTTGCCTAGTTAAATAAAGGTTCAAATGTTATTTTGTTTTTTGTTTTGTTATGTTGCGTCTTGCTGAAGGTGCCCCAGCTACTTACAGTAAGATGACCACCTCTGTGAGTGGCTTATTGTGGACATGTTCCAACATTTTGTAAAGAGGATTATGCTTCTAGTCTGATAAACTGATGTTTACTTATCCTCGGCTATTGTTTGGCTGTCCTAGACTTGGTCACCATTTTTTTTTTTAAATCAGATTTACCACTGTTGCAGGACTAAATTGATTCACAAGTTTCCATGGTTCCTTGAGACGTGTATGTGGGCTCCGCCCCCGTCACTCCCTAGACAGATCCATAGTCATTTCTTGGTTTGAGTGTGATGTTGTGTTCACTACGTCTTGTAAATTTGTAATTACCAGCCATCATCTCTGAGCTCTCCCGCATTCTGAACTGTGACGTCACATACTAAGGGAATGACCTCGATAACAGCATTTTCGGCAGTTAAATGCAACATCAAAAAGCAATCCATTAATATGGTTTTTGAAAACTATAATTTGTTTGAGAGCATGACAGCTGTACTTTAAGTTTATGGTTGACACAGCTTGTTTGCCAGTAGCCAATCGGTGTTCTCAACTGAATTGAACATAATGGAGGACAATTACATTGTTGCTCAACTAAAACAGACAGTTTATGTAGGAGTTTATTTAGAGACTGAGCTACGTTTGAGTTGATTTGGGGGCATTTTGGATCGATATCTGTATGCCAGCCGATTCATCTGTGAATACACTTCATTCTTAGCATGATATTCATGCTCTCCCTTGATTTTCTATAAGCGGCGTTGGGTTGAGTGCTAACTGGATTTTATGACATCAGTGTTACAGACCTGGGCTTGGTTTCCCAAAAGCATCGTAGCACTGAGATAACCTTTCATCCATTTAGTTTCAATGGTAATTAAGACGATCTTAGTGCTTTTGGGAAATCCAGCCCTGGCAAAGACCATCAAAGAATGCCAATCACTAGGTTTGTAAAGCGTTTTCAAGTTCAACGTTGATAACGATGGTTTTGGGAAACAGCTCAGAGAATTAACGACGCTCCTACGAAGGTTCTAGCGATGAACTTTGCCTTGAGATGCTTTTGGGAAACCAGGCCCTGAGCTATTGTTACATTGATGCAGGTTTGAAATCGAGGGAGTGGATGCACGGCCTACAATTATCATTACCTCTGGCTGGGGCAGTCCTGATAAGTGGACTTGTGCGTAGATGAAAATATACGAGGGGCAATTTCATTGGAGAGGTTCATTTTGAAGTACAGGGTCTGATTTGGCTCCACTATTGTATTAACGGGTCTGGTAAGAACAAGGGACTTTGTGAATCGAAGAAATGAAAGGAATGTATAACATGTACATTGTATGGTAAAGTAAAGAGAACTTTCTGCTGACTTTTATCAAAAGATGGAGCCATGTAATTTCCTTACACATATTTGAGTCCGGATCAAATTAATAGGATTTCTGCTCATTTGCATAATACATTCAAAGTTCAATTATTTGAGCCATCCCAACATCATGAATCCATTTCACTCTAGGCTTCTGGATTCAATCTTTGGGATTGTTTGCAAAACGCTTCCTCTGTAGTTTGATAAAGTTCACTGAGAAGTAGGAATTTATTATAATTGTTATTCATTCGAGATCCGGTGAAATTAGAAGGCTCAAAATGAAATGCTGCGGTATTCAGTTAACAGAGTTAGGCTGACTGAAAGATTCAAACCGTTTTATATGGTTAAAATGGTTTAAACTCCAGGTCCTCATTCAGAGTAACTCTTGACCAGTTTGTACTCCGCTCACTTCTCCGAGTCGAGACGAGGTCATTGTGCAAGGTGACACGGCTGCTGGCTCAGCAGAGCTAATCCAATCCTATCAGACTGCAGCCTGCAGCTCACAGACAGACAGACAGACAGACAGACAGACAGACAGACAGACAGACAGACAGACAGACAGACAGACAGACAGACAGACAGACAGACAGACAGACAGACAGACGACAGACAGACAGACAGACAGACAGACAGACAGACAGACAGACAGACAGACAGACAGAGAGCAGCACATGAAACCCTTGAAATGCTAGGACCTTTGATATGGCGGAGTGGCACTTGACTTGTCACACACCGTGTGAGAAAACCATTGCATCCACACTACAGTACTGAAAATACCTCAGTGTGATCGCATATTAAGATCCCAGATCTCAAAGGCTACATTCATCATTAAGATGTGTTTATCTGTATTCACCCACAGCAATCAACAGTAGGCCTGGGTGTACCCATTTATCAAATCACACCATCATCACCAGTTCTAAAACAAATTAGATTGCTAACAAATTTAGCGTGGCACATTGCCCAGCCTCATTGCACTCTCTGTGTTGGGATAATTGTCACCATTACAGAGGTGGTTTGGGTTTTGAACGAGGGCCAAGATCAGGATGCTTTTCAGATGGATAATTGGACCAGTCGCTACTCGTCGGAGTTCACGACAGGTCTCTGGATGGACAAACCTCCGACGAGCGAACCTTATCCCAGGAAATTGCATCACTAGACTGGCAGTGGCAGTAATTGAGCTACCAGCGCATGTCATATCTCTAACCCAGTGACAGGTATACCTCTGTGGCTGACTGTGCCTCCAGGCCCAGGCATTGCCTGATGGGAAATGGAACCGTGGGATGGAGAGGTCATGATGTGCCAGTCGATGGCAGTGAGGTCGATGGCGGTCGCGCCTCATGATACCTTCACATAGTGCTATATCACATTCAATCAGAGTCTTTGCTCCAGTTTCCTGTCAAGACATCTCAGATGGATGTCATTGAGTCACCCTAGTAATAAACATTGTGTCCAGTCAGTGTCCCCACGAGTAGCCTGAGAAATGTGTGTCCACATATACCAGATTACTTTGCTGCTAGGTTCTTTTGACTGTGAATCTGTTGTAACTGTATTTAGTTCATTATGATACGTTCATACTGAAGTAAACAGCATTCACATGGAAGTAAACAGCATTCACATGGAAGTAAACAGCATTAATATGGAAGTAAACAGCATTAACGTGGAAGTAAACAGCACTCACGTGGAAGTAAACAGCATTCACATGGAAGTACACAGCATTCACATGGAAGTAAACAGCATTAACATGGAAGAAAACAGCATTAACATGGAAGTAAACAGCATTCACATGGAAGTAAATAGCATTCACATGGAAGTACACAGCATTCACATGGAAGTAAACAGCATTAACATGGAAGAAAACAGCATTCACATGGAAGTAAACAGCATTCACATGGAAGTAAACAGCACTCAAACGCTGTGGTAATTTCACACTTTGTATCGACTTTTTACAGTCAGGTCCCTTCCTCTCATTGCGACCGACGACTCAATGTTATTGGACAAAACTTTCCACTAGTAGTTTCATATTTTAAGATGGACTTTTACCGTCAGGTTCCTGCATATTTCCAGTATACCGCAGGCAGGTGAGTAAGTGATTACTCATTGTTTTCGTGACTATTCAACAACGTTACATTATCATGTTCTCCATAATTTGCTGTCCTAAAGGATCATATCAGAATCACAAGTACAGAACTTCTGTCAATTAATTCATGAATTGGTCACAGTGGTGTTTCGGCAAATTGGTTATTTTTTTAGATAAATTCAAGTCTTAAGTTCTTTCCCCTTTAGCATTTAAGAAACCCTGATACGGTGAACAGTTTAATAAAAGGCTTTCTTTTGCCTAATTAAGGTTCGCAAAAAGGGAAGATGGGGTTTGCAGCTTCGAGCGCTCAATGTTAAATGAAACTCAACGATGCATGAGCGGAGTCATTCAGTGAACCCACGTAATTACACCTGGCCGTAATCACCTCTATGAAATATAACAACCTTTTCATAATTYGGGCATTGACTGTGGATGGATTCAGGGATGACAAATACAGTATTCGATGCACCCCGTTGCAATGTAAATAGTTGTATTTATTTATTTCACCTTTATTTAACTAGACAAGTAAATATCCCGATGTATTCTTCAGTGAAAGAAACGGAATTGTGATACAGAGAAAAAAGGAATGGAAGCTATTCACTATTTCAAATCTATCTTTTGAACTATCTGTCCTTAAGCATTGTGTTCGCTTGCTGTTGTTGTTGGTTATAATGCATGCAATCGTTCCAGATTGTCTGTCATATTATCAGTATGAAACAGAACACGGTGTGCAATATGAAACGCATTTACAAGATAACTTTCCTTTCATGACAGGGCGAATCTCAACTAACACCTGACGCGGGGCTGTAAATATGTGCTCACTGATGAGACGAGTTCTTTTATGTCTGATCCAAGGCAATACGCTCTTTTCTCGAGAGACATCCTGCTACTCCTTCACTCCCCCATATGCAATCAATTAGCTCAGGAAAAAGAAAACGTCTGTCAGCCGAGGTAGTGGTACGGTAACATCTGCAGATGCAAAAGCCATCAACCTTGGTGTGAAGAGATGAGTTGCCTTTTTAAAAGGAACTCGCAGAGTGCGTCAAGCTTTTGTCAGCTTAATATATGTACACATTAACATCGAGAAGATCTGCAGGAGAATATATAAAGGGAAAGAATACGTGAAAGAAGAAAAAGGAATGGGACTTTTTATAGAGGAAACATGGAGGAATCAGAATACATTACATTGGCTTTTTTAGGTGCATACTGTATAATGGTGACGTTTCTTCTTTTAAGCCCTACTGACATTGTTACAGCCTTGTCTCATTCTTGCCTACCATTATCCAACTGACTTCCTTTCTCTGCAGCTTCAATTGCATGTAATCAACAGCCTGTGGATATCCCTATGGGGTCCGGGAATTGCAAGTGAGGATAGCGACTGGTTCGTCCCGAGCTTTGCCAGTTCCTGGAAAAATGGAGGGAAAAATAGAAACATCTGCCTCCATTTTCTATTTTCTCTGTCAGCCGGGGAATGTTTTTGCAGTCACCTCTTTGACTCTGCACCTGTAAGAAGTAGATATGTTCCGCGCAACAGGAAGTGCTAATAGCAAAGGGGGGAGATCTTCAGAGGTAGCTTGTGCAGCTACATTACTCTGATACTTTTGAGGGGCCTTTATTCCTCAAAATGAAAGCCCCGGTGATGAAACCGGCTTGTTTGAAGGCTTGTTTGAAGGGCTTGGGCGAGGTGGTTGCCAAAACTGGAGAAAAAGGGAAAAGATAACACAGAACCAAAGTTCTCCAAAACCTATTTCCTTTTCCGTTGAATCCCCAAGGGATTCCATGTTGTTTGTTTCCTCTGATGTTTCAGATGGGAGGGAGAAAACAACAAAATAACATCCAGCATTCATATTTCAATTACATGTCATTTCTTCAGAGACAGCTTTCACCACTCTGGATTTTCTCTGACAGCTAGCGAGCTGCCATATTATCCGCTGGCATCGTTGCCGTTTGGCATCTTCACGGCTGTGTTTAATCACTTGTGATACATGAGTGCTTGTCCAAGAGGAACCAAGTGAACATTTAATATCTTTAAACAGTGCCCAGAGCAGAAGTAGAAATCGCTCACTTGAGTAAAAATATATGATGTTGTCAGACACATCTGGGACTTGGATACAGGAGCTAAGCAAACAGCTAAAATCAAAGATACCTTAATAGAAAATGACCTAAGTAAAAGTGAAAGTCACCCGGTAAAAATCCTACTTGAGTAAAAGTCTAAAAGTATTTGGTTTTAAATGTACTTAAGTATCAAAAGTCAATGTAATTGCTAAAATATACTTAAGTATCAAAAGTAAAAGTCAATGTAATTGCTAAAATATACTTAAGTATCAAAAGTAAAAGTATGTATCATTTCAAATTCCTTATATTACGCAAAGCAGACGGCACCAATTTCTTTTTTTAAGATACATATTGCCAGGGGCACGCTCCAACACTTAGACATCATTTACAAAGGAAGCATGTGTTAAGTGAGTCTGCCAGATCAGAGGCAGTAAGGACGACCAGGAATGTTCTCTTGATAAGTGTGTGAATTAGACCATTTTCCTTTCCTGCTAAGCATTCATAACGTAACGAGTACTTTTGGGTGTCAGGGAAAACGTATGGAGTAGAAAGTACATACTTTTCTTTAGGAATGTAGTGAAGTAAAAGTTGTCAAACATATACATAGTAAATTAAAGTACAGATAACCCCAAAAACAACTTAACTAGTCCGTTCAAGTATTTTTACTTAAGTACTTTACACCACTGGTAAAAGTGAACCATAGCTGGATGARGATAATGCAACCACAAACACGTTAAAAAGTGTCTCAATGTAGTAGAGCTGATTTAAAATCAGGTCCTCCACTTTTCATATAATCTCATTCACTATGATCTAACAGGCAAAACTGATCCTACATCACCGCCTACTCTGATATTCTTTGTGAATTCTGGGCCTGACACCATGTGGAGCATGTAGACATACCGCACACAGAGATGTTCTGACGGACACATTCATTTCGAAACAGTCCATAGAAGAGACAGAATATGATTGAATTGAGGGCCATTGGGAAGGCCTTTGAGTAGTGAGACTGGAAATGTGTGTCTCTGTTTACCGTGCCGGGGATGTTGAATTAAATGAGGTGACATGAGATTCTTCTCAGCCGTACTGGAACAGATTCAGACAAAGACCCTGCGCGCACACACTTTTATCACTGAGTGTCTCAATGTAGTATTTCAAGGTTCAGCTCTATTTTAGAACACACACACAAAGTGTTCACGCACGCACGCACGCACGCACGCACGCACGCACGCACGCACGCACGCACGCACGCACGCACGCACGCACGCACGCACGCACGCACGCACGCAACGGACACACCACACACAACACACACACACACACACAACACACACACAACACACACAACACACACACCACACACACACACCACACACACACACAACACACACACAACACCACACACACACAGAGGATGGAGCCTTCTGATGAGCTTTCTCTGATCTCATTTAACAGTCCTTATCCAGACCTACTGAAGACAGATCTAATCCATCTTGCGTTCTCTAGACAATGACTCAGAAGCACTAGCCTGTGTGACCTTGGACAATGTCAGCCATGGCGTTTCAAACTAACCCACGATGATGCAAGAGCACTTCTATGTGCTGTAACACACGCTTTAAAGACCGCCTTTAAAGTGGCGGATGTCTTACTTCTTCAAGGCTTCCAAAACAGGATTTTCAGAGGATCCCTTGAACATGTGGAAATCCTTTCCAGACAATGTGTGTGCGCCTGTGTGTGTGCGGCCTGTGTTGTGTTGCGGGTGTCAAATCAAATCAAATCAAATGCTGTTGGTCACATGCAGTTGATTATAGCAGATGTTATTGCGGGTGTAGCGAAATGCTCGTGCTTCTACTGTAGCTCTGACGGTGCAGTAATATCTAACAAGTATGTCTAACAAATTACACAACACATACCCCAATAACACAAATCTAAGTAGGAATGAATTAAGACTGTATACATATGGACGAGCGATGTCAGAGCAGAGCGGACTAAGATACAGTAAGAACAGTGTAGGAATCCCACCCATTTATATCGGGTGACCGACTTATGAGAGCAGGAGTTACTTTGTTCAAGAGTTTTCTGGTAAAAGACAATACCTTAGAGACATGTTGAGATATGCACTTAAGGAGCACTCCAACGTAGACATAGTCAGACTCCGATTTAATAATGTGTGTACGGATAGTACTGCATGATAGTACTTCGGATACATGCATCGACAGTTATCATACTGTTTTCTATACACATTATGTACGTGATGAGACGGATTGATCAGTTATGGAAACCCAGTTGATTAAAGTTCGCAATAATGTTGTTAATCTCTTTAATCTTAAATAGGTGGCCAGTGATGTCGGAGTCTATGAATATAGGCAGCAGCCTCTAATGTGCTAGTGATGGCTAGTGTTGTAGACTCAGTTATGAATAGGCTTTGGGAGATGCACGAAGCTTCGTCTTTCTCAGTCTATAGACTAGCTATGGATAGCAACTGTACTTAGGACTATCGGTACGTCATGGTATGCACTTAGGAGGGTGAACAGTATATGTCTCGGGTTGGTTGAAATGTCTGGATGAATCATAGATTTTGGCTCTGTCTCGCATCTTGTGACCATTTGGGGTTCGTCTGCGTGTCACTTGGAGGGATTGGGTAGTTTGACCTACTGGTAATGCGTCAGGGGTCCCATGTAGACATGCATCTCACACTCCACCTGAGTAGAGGATCTTATGGTTGTCCGGGGTGTGTGTGGTGTGTGTAGTGTGTGTGTGGTGTGGTGTGGTGTGTGTGTGTGTGTGTGTGTGCTGTGTGTGTGTTGTGTGTGGTGTGTGTTGTGATGTGTGTGTGTGTGTGTTGATGGTGATGCTGTGGGTTATGCTTTGTGTTGTTTGAGTGTGATAGTAGTTGTTGCTGTTGGCTGTCTGGTTGTGCGGGTTCGCTAAGTTAAGATAGTCTGAACGAAGCTGTCCAATACGTTCACAATTGGGACAGTTTAAAAACGTGTTTTTGGTAAATTTCCATACTTCCTTAAGAGTAATAGGCAAGGAAATATGCTAGGAATCGATACATGTGTGAAGGCACATTAGCTGATTATAAAAATTTTGGTGGCTTGGAGAGATTCCTTCTGTCTGCTGAAGAAGGTGTGATTTGTATTCTGTAATGAGATCGGGCTTCTGCTTGGCAGTGGATTTAGGAGAGCCGGCTGTCATGGAATTATCCGCTAGAGCGAATCCAAACACCACGGCTCTTCATGTTCATTTGAATTAGGAGAGGGTATTTTCTAATTAACTTTGGGTTAATTGCTTTTGTGGTTCTTTGCTAGCAGTAGGCTTAGTTAGCATCATGTGGCAAGCCGAGAAGGCTCTGTTTCCTTTCTATTCTTCCAGGAGGTTTCCGTTCTTCTGCCTCGGCCCTGGCTGACTCCTGCGTGATGTGTCGGCGATCGTTAGGCACACGCGTTTGAAATGAATTACTAACAACTGTGGTCAGCTGATTATAGCAGATGCTCTGTAATTATTTGGGAATTCAGGGAGAATGTCGCAATTTTTTCCTGAGGGGAGCTAAACATGATGCAGCTATTATGTCGCTCGCCATTACGGTCCCCACTTCAATCAGGGAGCTGGTCTGTGAAGATCATACACAGCTCATGGTGGATTGAAAGCTATTTTAAAGCAAATTTCCTGAAATTCTACACATTTTCCCATGGGGCTGAAGGAAAATGTTACAGTTTTATAGGGTGTCCAATCAAAACCAACATTTTGGACCAATGGGTGAAATAATATGTTAATTGTGTAGATAATCCTCTAAGAAAAAAACTATGGTCTAAACTTCATGTCTCTATCATAATCAGTGCAAAAGTTATTGTTTTTTTTTACCCTTGTATGATGGCCAAACTTAGGGTGACTAAAAGAATGGAGGTCAGAGCAAAAAAAGTGGTAAGAAAATTGGAAAATAGCATTGCGTCATGTAGGCYGGATGCTGTTTGAGAATTATGGCTAACTGCCAGGCTCACCATTGAACCTGTCTTTCTTCTCGAATCCATTTGACATAAAACAATAAGGTAAAATACATGATTCCATTTGGAGACATGACATGTAGCATTTTCATATTTKAATATAAACGTTTCGTATTAATAACGACATTCCTCTTATTTTAGCTTTTAGCGACCTGTGGAAACAACTTTGCAGACGACCACCACAACATGTAAAATCCTAAAAAGTTTCTGCTAGAAAGGGGCACCGCTCTGTCAACAGAGCTCGGTGGTTATTATCGGATGTATTAGGTTACGAAATCRACTTTTGGGATTCAATGTTAAGTATGTTAGAGAAGGATTTAAGTATGTTTTGGTAAAATGTATTTTAATTACCTACTGTATATTCAATTTAAAAAACTGCACAGCCGTATTAACAATCACTTGTTTTAAGTTCAATACTATTCTGTACAGTCTCCCGCTAACAAGTCGTTGTTCCTTTATTAGTCTTCGACACGATGATCAACAAACGATCGATCCCAAATGTGTTGGTGTGTGACATAACAGAGATAACAGAGATCAATAGGGAAGTATGTTAGAGGAGTCGTCTCATGATGTGAAAACCACTGCTTCCAATACCTGTAATCATGATGAAAAGACACTGCTTCCCAATAACCTGTAATCATGATGTAAAAACCACTGCTTCCCAAAATAGCCTAATCATGATGAAAGAACCACTGCTTCCCAATAGCCTGTAATCATGATTGAAAGACCACTGCTTCCCAATAACCTGTAATCATGATGTAAAGACCACTGCTTTCCCAATAACCGTAATTCATGATGTAAAGACCACTGCTTCCCAATAAACCTGTAATCATGATGTAAAAGACCACACTGCATATCCCAATAAACCTGTAATCATGATGTATAAAACCACTGTCTTCCCACAAAACCTGTAATCATGATGTAAAGCACTCACTCCCAATACTGTAATCATAATGAAAGACCAACTCTTCATAACCTGTAATCATGATGTAAAGAACCACTGCTTCCCAATAACCTGTAATCATGATGTAAAGACCACTGCTTCCCAATACCTGTATATACATGTATGTAAAGACCACTGCTTCCCAATAACCTGTAATCATATGAAAAGACCACTGCTTCCCAATAACCTGTAACAAAATTGATGTAATAGAACCACTGCAATTCCCTAAACCTTAATCATATGTAAAGACACTGTTCCCAATAACCTGTAAATATGATGTAAAGACCACTGCTTCCCAATAGCCTTAATCATGATGAAAAGACCACTGCCTTCCCAATAGCCTGTAATCATGATGAAAGACACTGCTTTCCCAATAACCTGTAATCATGATGAAAGACCACTGCCCCAAAACCTGTAATCCCAGCTTCCCACATAACCTGTTAATCATGATGTAAAGACCACTGCTTTCCCCCAATTACCTTAATCAATTGAATATTTGAAAACACCACTTGCTTTCCCAATAACTGTAATCATTGATTAAAGACCACTGCTACCCAATATATCCTGGAGATTCAATATAATGATGTAAAGACCACTGCTTCCCAATAAACCATGCCTAATACCATAGATTAAAGACCAACTGTCTTCCCATATCACTGTAATCCTCACTGCTTCCAATAACGACTGTTAATCATACTGAAAGACACTGGCTTCCCCAATAACCTGTAATCATGATGTAAAGACCACTGCTTCCCAATAACCTGTAATCATGATGTAAAGACCACTGCTTCCCAATAACCTGTAATTAAAACTGTGGCCATTCATAATACTCTTCATTGAATCTCTACTGATGTATTTCTAATATGGTTCCCAGTATTAGCTTAAGTTGGACGAAACATTTTTCCCCTTATTTAAATGTTTTCCTTATTATTTTGCACTCTCTGTCAGTGATGTCAATCACATACATTGTTTGAGAATGTTAAGTAGCCGTAAGGGTATCAATATTCCAGCATCCCCAATGAAGAATGAAAATTGTATTACGTAAATAATAGCCTTCGGGGACAACTGTCTTGTGTCTTGTGTCTCGTGAGATATGTGGAGACTTGTTCAGACATGACGATGAATGTGTCGAACAATCGCTGAGAACATGGAGTCCCGGTATGATTTTATTTGACAGGTTTTAATGTAGACAATGCAGACCCTGAGGGTGAGTGTGAAGGAAAGTTCCTACAACTCGTCCAAAGGCCAATGTTATAACAATGAATAATGTACAGTCAAGCCAACCGGTGGTAATAGCAGAGAACAAAGCATAAACATTATGCAATTACTTTTTTAAAAGCTATAGGATTTAATTCTACCACAGACATCTACAAGAACATTGACAATGCAAATTTCATTGCGAGAGATTATGAACTTCCATGCCGGAAGAGAACATCTTGTTTGATTATAAAACAGGAAATGTTTTGTCTGTGTTGTGCCTACTACAGTGGCTTGTGGGTAATTWCTGCCTGGAGCACTCCAATTGTCTGATTACACAGGCATCCCATTGAGTACATCTTAAGGCAGAGTGTTTTATTTTAAAAACCCACACAGTCAAATCCTCACATAGCCTAAGACTCTGAGGATCCAGACAATGTCAAGAAAACAGTAAACACGAGTAAAAAGCATTGAAATGAATCGAGGTCCGTTATAAGAAACAATCCTGCTGGGTTTTGAGATGAACGCTCCACATGTACCACTAAAACAGTACTTAACAAAATAAGTAAGAGGAGCCTTTACTAAGTTTGTACTTTATTTCCGATTACAGAGAGGCCCTACTGAGGAACTGAYGGAAGTCAAGTGAGCTGTAAGGGCTCCTCTTAATCAAAAGGAAACAATTGAGAAAGAAAACCTTTTCAAGACTGGGATTAGTTATTCTGTTGTGGAATTTACCGCAACAGTTTTCAGTGAATAGGGCCAACAGTTTCACTTTCGCATAAGAAAATATAGAAGATATCGAAAATATGTGAAATACATTAGGCTCAAACTCAATACAAAAAAGGTTATTCACAATACGGAAAAGTCATAAAGGCTATATCAGCAATTGATCAACAAAAGCATTATGAAAAGCTAAATTGAAAAGCTACGATGTTTTGGGTGTGCTATTGCCATCAGTCTTAAACACCACGTCAATGTTCTGGTCGTAAGACCTCTTTAAACATGCTACACGCTAACCTAACAACATTCCCGTGTGGCTCAGTTGGTAGAGCATGGCGCTTGCAACGCCAGGGTTGTGGGTTCATTCCCCACGGGGGGACCAGGATGAATATGTATGAACTTTCCAATTTGTAAGTCGCTCTGGATAAGAGCGTCTGCTAAATGACTTAAATGTAAATGACTTAAATGTAAAAATGTAAATTTTAAAGGCAAAAGAGCACTGCATGAGATTGAACGGTGACGAGCATCGTTGTACAGGAGACGTGTAGGAGGTGTGATTTTACAGTTTTGAGGTTCAGGCATAAGAGCATCCGTGATCCGTCAAGAAAAACGTCCGAAAATGTCCTCCTTCCCCCTTGTAAATTAATTCGCTTGAGACCTCCTGTAGAATCCCTCCGTCCTTCGTTCAATCTGTCACCCTGAACAAATCCAACTCAAAGTGCAGGTATAATGGAGACAGACATAGCAGGTATGGCCATGTTATTGGAATACCATTAACAGCTAGTGATAAGTATGCGCCACTGTAATCAAAGGGGATTTGAAAGGAAATTTACATATGCACCTTCAAGATACTGTACAATTAATTACCCCTAGATGGCCTCCCCCTGTATTAGATTTGCAAATGGCGTGAATGGTATGTCGGGCTCTTTCTTATGCCATTGTGTAAGATGACTATTCTGTCCCTTTCCCATTATGTGGTCTGCCGTAATGGAAGTGTGAGTGGGAAAAAACGTCTCTCTCAACATACATTTTGATATGAAAACGTGGAAGGCCCATTGAATGTGTACATTAGCTTTGGTGAATGAAATAGGTATTTTGATGAAAATATTTTGATGTGTGTGTGTGTGTCCTGCTGATAGAGAATGTCGGATTAAACAATATTTTATGACTGGCTCGCCATAATAGTTTAAGCCTGAAGGATTGTTGGAATATTTTCTGGCAAGTCACCGACCCTCCTGCGAAACACAGGCCTACTGCCAATTCTGAGGAAACAGGTCTAACTGGATCTGGGTCCCGATCAATTCCTCTCTAATAGCGAGCAGCACTTCGGCCACAGTTACTTAAAATCTATTTGTCACCTTCCTCACTGTTCTACTGGTGCCGCTGTTTGTGAAATTCGCCGTTTAAGGTTTTTCTAAATCAAATCTTTCAATGTTTTGTGTTCAATTCTTTACAGGTGCCTCAGCAACCAGCTGAACACCGGCCACAATCAATGATTTGCTCCCAGGGTTGGCTACCGCTGCCAAGGATTTGTTGCCTGATTGAAAAATGAGACCAACGTCAGATCGGTCTATAAAATACAAAAACCTGATGAGCTGTTCCAACAAGAAATCCCTTAATACCTTGTTCCCCTGGTTCCGTTGTTCCCCTTGTTTCCCTTGTTCCCTTGTTCCCCTCGTTCCCCTTGTTCCCTTGTTCCCTTGTGAGACTCAAAGCGTAGAGTTAAGATTTGTAGAGGTTTTCACCTTTAATTCCGAGATTATCTATTGTTACTGGTACTGTTACCTCACTGCGTGCATCTTTCGTATTACTTCTTCGTAATCGCGTTTACCGAGCAACCTCTTGTGAGACCACACAAAAACAAAATGTCAGAGGATAGGCGTGTCATTTCAATTCGAGAATACCCTGAGGAGATTACACAAAAGGTTAGCTCAAACTGAGCAAGTTACCTCTGAGCTTAGCTGCTGTGCATAATTATTTGTCCATGTCGGACAAACACTTAAACCCAGGAAAGCTGCAACTTAATCTCAGAAGCAATCAAAACAACTTGCATGACATCGCGTGACAGGAAAGGACATGTTTGCACAACGTCATTTAGGCAGCAACTGGTTGTGAGTCAGCAACAAACCTTTAAACAATATTTACAAAMCCTTAAAATCATTCCTTGTTTTCCTTTAGACCCCAGTTGCATGGCTACAAACTAATKTTGACTAATTCAGTATCACACATTGTGTTGTATACACCTGTGGCATAGTCAGAGATGCCAGGCATTTTGAAGACCCAGGTAGAAACCGTATGAACAGAGATGACATGATATTCAGCCATATGATAAAGACAGCTATGTCCACTCTACACATTTAAATGAGATCTCCAATGTATCTGAATAAAGCCTGGTGTGTAAGAAACAAAACAAGTGACGGTCTGCTCTGAACTCGCTCCCGCTTTCCYTCTTTCTCTCTCTCCCTCCTACTACCAACCAGGTCCCCCAGTGCAGCCCAGACTCTATCTCTTCCTCCCTCTGCCTCATATTCCTCTTCCTCTCTTTTGTTTCTCCCTCCCTCTCTCTCCCTTCATCTCTCTCTCTGGGCTGGCAGTGTGTTCTTGAGGCTGAGTGAGGTAATAAATCATTCAGTCCAGTAGAAGAGGCTGGGAGTGTAGGTCACATGCTCCCTGTGACCCAGAAACACCAAAAAACCGCCAGTCCTCCCTTCTGAATGCCATTTGATGGTGCACCTAAAGGGCACCCATACCCAGGGGCCTTGCCCTTACCTTTTAGAAAACCCACTCACTATGCTGAGCAGTGATCACCTGCTGATCAAAACGTTGAATTTAATAAAAGTACAATGCTAGCGCACAGTGTCACTAACAAACAAGCTAGCTAGTTAGCTAGCACACGRTGTCGCCCTAGCATCCAGTCTGCTGTGCTAGCAGGAGGCGGGGACGACAGTGTCCTTTGCTCCCGCCTGCCGAACACCTGCCCTCACCATCGTTAACAGAACTGCGGGAAACAGTGCCGGACAGGCGGGGGGAGAAGAACTCTGTGTACTGGTCATCCCCCCCTCCCGCTAGCACGGCAGGCATGGTGCTASGGCGATACTGTGTGCTAGCATATGGGGATGTCATCGTTTCATTTCTTTGACATTCCGAGGCTGAGCTACAACCTTCTAAAGCCGGGGAGACAAAAAATGTATTCTGTCACTGTCAATTGATTAAGCAATTCTCTTTCTGTACAATAGAAGATGTTTAAACCCAGACAGCTTTTAGCTAAACACTTGTGACCTTCTCTCAATGGGTTAAGCCACGGAAGAAGAGTAGGCAGCAGTTAAAGCTTATATTTTTCGGCGTCGGTCGGCCTACTCTGTCTGCGGTGGAAAGGTAGGCCTACTCTGTCTGCGGTGGAAAGGTTCGGCTTACTCTGTCTGCGGTGGGAAAGGTCGGCCTACTCTGTCTGCGGTGGAAAGGTAGGCTACTCGTCTGCGGTGGAAAGGTCGGCCTACTCTGTCTGCGGTGGAAAGGTAGGCCTACTCTGTCTGCGGTGGAAAGGTAGGCCTACTCTCTGTCTGCGGTGGAAAGGTAGGCCTACTCTTGTGCGGTGAAAGGTAGGCCTACTTCTGTCTGCGGTGGAAAGGTAGCCTACTCGTCTGCGAGTGAAAGTAGCCTCTTGTCTGCGGTGCGAAAGGTAGCCTAACAGTTGAAAGTAAAATGCTCAGATTCCTAATGACATCTCAGATTTAATTATTCGCAAATAGGGACACTTTCGTTGCAAACAAGACATACTGATTTGGCATTGGAGAAATATAATAAGATGAACACAGGCATATCTCTCTGTCCTTTCTTAGCCTATCATTTCGGTAATGTGTGGGGTATTAAAAAATATTCTGCTAATATTGTACAATGACGTAGAATTGCATGAAATGTTTATAAAAGGCATTTTTTTCTCAGACCTGCAAATACGATGATAGATTCATGAATTGCTTTGACTACAAAGGAGATCTTTTCACCCTTGCTCTTACCCACAACCTTCTGGCCCACAGCCCTCTGCGCTATCAAAATTCCTGCATTGCCATGTAATACTTACAGGAGGAAGAACAGTTTCTAATACGGCATGTCTAAGGCTCTGGTCTGTCCAAGAAGTGAGGGTAAATGGTAGGCATGTACTCAATCAACTTTATGTTTTCATTATGATAACGTTCACTCCCTTAAACCGATAAACGGTGAAGTCCCTCCTTTTTTTTTTTTTTACTAAACTTGCCATGTTATTATGTTATTTGAATATATTAAATGTTATTCTAATACATTATATGTTAAGATTGTATTTTGCCAGCTGTAGTAGTACTAGCACATTATATTGTGACAGGAAACTGTCACAAAAAGTCTCAGAAAATTGCAGGTTTTACTTTGGAAGATTTTTTTGCAGACAGACAAGCGTGCTTTGATTCAAGAATTTATACTACATAGTATTTTTGTGAACTGTTAGTTCACCTTCAGTCAAAACAGGTTCAATCTATTTATATCCTCCTTTCTCATTTGACAAGGATTTAATGGAAGCCAAGGTTACATGTCAGCTGTTCTTGGTCTGCAATATTCAATAACTTTTGTTGCAGTTTGTCACAGAGAGAGATAAAAATAAAAATAAACTTTATTTAACTAAGCAAGTCAGTTAAAAACATTCTAATTTTCAATGACGGCCAAGAAACAGTGGGTTAACTGCCCTGTTCAGGCGGAGAACGACACATTTTTACCTTGTCAGCTCGGGGATTCAATCTAGCAACCTTTTGGTTACTGGCCAACACTCTAACCACTAGGCTACCTGCTGCCCCGAGTTAGAGAGAGAGAGTGACAGAGAGCAAACCTAAGCCTTTGAGGTGAAACATGGAKAGTAAACCAACTTCTGAAGCGTAGAGTACATCGTCCAAGGAGAAGTAATCAAGAAATGAACTTACAACCCCAATTAAAAAACCTTTTACTATACAGTTCACAAAGAGTATGCTTATTAATAATGCATTTAGATTTTCCTTTGTTCAGAAGGATTGCAGTCAGTTTTCATCAGATGTTTTAAACCCACCAACTCAAAAAACCTTAAATGAAACGCACTACCCAAAACATCATGGGCAAGGTTAAGTCTRGTCTTAAAAACTTTCGATGGAGAATCTCCACTGAACATGCTTTATAGTCATGTACTARGCTTAATCTGTGTCTCGGAAACCGGTCTTTAAGGCCACAGTAAGAATAGATGTATACAATCAAGGGCAACATCAAGTACATAATCTTCATTATATTTGATATATTCTATTTTTAATTAAACCCTTGTCTAATTGAGATTGTATCCTATCGGTCTCCCAATGGTCAAGGGTGCGGGCATTCTGCCATGCCGCAGCCTAGTCCTTTACCTCTACGAAACCCTTGTCTAACAATTTGCCACTTCATAAATTCTCAAGGTGAATTGTTCAGTTCCACATGAACGCCCCTGTCAAAATATGCACCACTCTTTTAAGAATAGCAAAGAAATTAATGGAGTGAAACGGTATGGGAGGAAACCTACTTTAAGAGTAAAGAAAAGCAAGACTTTGGTGTCCGTGAGATGTCCTCTAAGACAGTTTTTGGTCAATTGAGCTAAGAAGGAAACCAAGAGATTTTCAGCCATTTTTGGGACGTGGCTAGCTATTTAGGACAATTGAGCAGATTTAAAAGCATGTCTGGATTCACACATTGTCACACACCATGTTCATCTGACTGCAAAAATCATCCTTTTGTTTGCTGTAGAGTTTTGGATCCTTCCAGAGGGAGCATTTGGCTAAAGGATGTTGGCTTTTCGTCAAGGCACAMATGGAGGTTGTTTGAGACATGCATCTTGCGTCTCAAATGGCACCCTATTTACTMTATAGCGCACTACTTTTGACTAGGACCCACACATGGTTCTGGTCAAAAGTAGTGCACTATGTAGAGAATAGGGTGCCATTTGGTACGTAGACAGAGTATTCTCTAGATGCGGCCTCCTGCTGGCTGCATCACTGCATTTTCACAGAAGATAAGCTCTTCAGTTTGCACGCTGGATATTGAACCACTCTAYACTGAGTGTACAAAACATTAGGAACACCTTCCTAATATTGAGTTTCACCACCTTTTGCCCTCAGAACAGCCTCAATTCGTTGGRGCATGGACTTTATAAGGTGTCGAAAGCATTTCACAGGAATACTGACCCAAGTTGGCTGAATATCCTTTGGGTGGGGGACTCTTGACACACACARGAAACTGTTGAGTATGAAAAACCCAGCAGCGTTGCAGTTCTTGACACACTCAAACCAGTGTGCCTGGCACCGACTACCATACCCAGTTCAAAGGCACTTAAATAGTTTGTCTTGCCCATTCAACCTCTCAGTGGCACACGTACACAGTCAATGTCCCCGTTGTCTCAGGGCTTAAAAATCCTTCTTTAACCATTCTCCTTGGATTTAACAAGTGACATCAATAAGGGATAATAGCTTTCACCTGGATTCACCTGGTCAGTCTATGTCATGGAAAGAGCAGATGTTCTTAATGTTTTGTGCACTCAGTGTTTTTCATCAGTGTCAAGTTGATGAACATTAAGGGACACAGACCAGATGCAAACGGTCGCAGAAAGCTTTGCTGTGCTGTTTCAATTGAGGGTTGCAAATATTTTGAAACCCTTTTTCATCAGGAATTCAAATGAAATTCATAACCAAAGCGTACTGCATTCGTAAAAAGTCTATACGCATTGCATACATATTGTCATGCATCGAAGCAGAATGCAGTGTTTGTGGCCACACTACACCTTACCTAGGCCTTATAGGCTTATACTATACCTAGAGTTGCTAARTTACGGTAAGTTTTCCAAAATTCTTAGGTTTTCCAGAAATCCTGGGTGGAGGTTTTGGATTTCCTGCTTATTCACTCCTGATTCTGGAAATCTTCCAAACGGGAATTCTACAAAAAAATATACAATTTTTGTTTGAGAAAYTTACTGGAATTTTCCAACTCTAACTGTAAAGAGTGGATAACCTATGGACACTCCAATATTTCCAAGGAAAGAGTATATATCAGAAACAAATGCACCTTTCCATGGCCACTGTAAACTCTATCCACCRCATTCACTTGTTTCCTTGCTCTTTTCAAGTGCTGTGTCAGTGAGCGCGGGACGTAGCTAAAGGTGTGAGACGTGACGTTGGTGGAAACGGCASTATGCTGGCTGAGCGTAAGAGTATGGCTTCCGTCCCTCTCCTTGCCCCCGACCTGGGCTCGAACCAGGGACCCTCTTAACCCATCATCAACTGCCTCTCCTGAAGCAGCRCTGTCTATCTATCGCTCAGCAAAAGCCTGGCCATTGCAGAGTGAGGGAAACAACTACGTCAAGGTCTCAGAGCGGTGCTTCAGGAGAGGGAGTTGATGATGGGTTAAGACATTGCCGATTGAAATGCTACTASCGCGCACCGCTAACTAGCTTGCCGTTTCACACCGGTTACATCAGCACGCACTACACAGGCCCACTGATTCAGTCTCAGATGCACATGCAGGCATGCACACCGATGCACGCACAAGAACAGACACACACAGATGCAGGCACAGACACACACACACAGGGGTATATCACAACAGGCTCGTGCTCATTTCGAAATGAAGGCAGTCAATTCAGGAAGTGACTTGAATTTAAAATTGAGAAATTCAAAAGTTTTTGAAATAAATAGCTTCAAATTTTCAGTTTATTGAGAAGTCATTGAAAGTAAATGCTCTTTACTTGACTATTCGGTTAGTTTATTTYTTGAATTGACTGCCTGTCATTTGAATTGAGCCCAACCCTGAYACACACACACAAAGCAGCTTGTTAATAAGAGTCTATTGGCACACGTGCGCCAATCTAAGTAATGTAATAAAAGCTAGATATCTGTTCTTTGCATGGCTCTCAATCCACCGCATCCGCCTATGTCAGCCTTCCCACATCTTCAGTGGAAGGTGGCAGACCGACAGCAGTGTTCGTCAGACCATTAGACATCCCGAAAACCGGTCTTCTCATGTAAACATCTTTAGCATCTGAATGGTTTGGCCTACWAAACTAATATGACCCCACTGTGGAAAGGGGAGACTATCACGAAAATTATGGTGTTCTCCATTTTGCCACACACGTGTCATGTGACTAGTCTGAAGGTTACCCATACAAATTAATGGAAGTATGGAGGTAGTTCTGTGCCAACAAAAAGAAGCGGTTAACTATGTGTCCCAAAAAATCATTTTTCCCGAGCTTTCTTATATCTCCTAGATATAGGACAGACACTTCAAAACCTTCTTATTCTTTTTTGAATGTCTTTTTTTGCAATTTAAGAATGTGTTATTCAATGTGTTTCTATGGGTTATAGTACTTAATGCCAAAATAAACATTTTATATATTATATAATATATATAATTAATTATATATATATATATATATAATATATACACTGCTCCAAAAAAATAAGGGAACACTTAAACAACACAATGTAACTCCAGTCAATCACACTTCTGTGAAATCAAACTGTCCACTTAGGAAGCAACACTGATTGACAATAAATTTCACATGCTGTTGTGCAAATGGAATAGACAACAGGTGGAAATTATAGGCAATTAGCAAGACACCCCAATAAAGGAGTGGTTCTGCAGGTGGTGACCACAGACCACTTCTCAGTTCCTATGCTTCCTGGCTGATGTTTGGTCACTTTTGAATGCTGGCGGTGCTTTCACTCTAGTGGTAGCATGAGACGGAGTCTACAACCCACACAAGTGGCTCAGGTAGTGCAGCTCATCCAGGATGGCACATCAATGCGAGCTGTGGCAAGAAGGTTTGCGTGTCTGTCCGCGTAGTGTTCAGAGCATGGAGGCGCTACCAGGAGACAGGCCAGTACATCAGGAGACGTGGAGGAGGGCGTAGGAGGGCAACAACCCAGCAGCAGGACCGCTACCTCCGCCTTTGTGCAAGGAGGAGCAGGAGGAGCACTGCCAGAGTCCTGCAAAATGACCTCCAGCAGGCCACAAATGTGCATGTGTCTGCTCAACGGTCAGAAACAGACTCCATGAGGGTGGTATGAGGGCCCGACGTCCACAGGTGGGGGTTGTGTTACAGCCCAACACCGTGCGGACGTTTGGCATTTGCCAGAGAACACCAAGATTGGCAAATTCGCCACTGGCGCACTGTGCTCTTCACAGATGAAAGCAGGTTCACACTGAGCACATGTGACAGACGTGACAGAGTCTGGAGACGCCGTGGAGAAGTTCTGCTGCCTGCAACATCCTCCACGCATGACCGTTTGGCGTGGGTCAGTCATGGTGTGGGGTGGCATTTCTTTGTGGGGGCCGCACAGCCCTCCATGTGCTCGCCAGAGGTAGCCTGACTGCCATTAGGTACCGATATGAGATCCTCAGACCCCTTGTGAGACCATATGCTGGTGCGGTTGCCCTGGGTTCCTCCTAATGCAAGTCAATGCTAGACCTCATGTGGCTGGAGTGTGTCAGCAGTTCCTCAAGAGGAAGGCATTGATGCTATGGACTGGCCCGCCCGTTCCCCAGACCTGAATCCAATTGAGCATTTTGTTGTCAGCACATTCAACTATGTAAAGAAAAAGTATTTAATAAGAATCATTCATTCATTCAGATCTAGGATGTGTTATTTTAGTGTTCCCTTTATTTTTTTGAGCAGTGTATATACACCTTTTCTAAATACCTTTAAACTCAGTTTTTCACAATTCTTGACATTTATATCCTAGTAAAAATTCCCTGTCTTAGGTCGTTAGGATCACACTTTATTTTAAGAATATGAAATGTCAGAATAATAGTTTGAGAGAATTATTTATTTCAAATCAAATCAAATCAAGTTCATTTATATAGCCCTTTGTACATCAGCTAATAGTCTCGAAGTGCTGTACAGAACCCAGGCTAAAACCCCAAACAGCAAGCAATGCAGTGTAGAAGCACGATGGCTAGGAAAAACTCCCTAGAAAGGCCAACACCTAGGAAGAAACCTAGAGAGGAACCAGGCTATGAGGGTGGCCATGCCTCTTCTGGCTGTGCCGGGTGGAGATTATAACAGAACATGGTCAAGATGTTCAAATGTTCATAAATGACCAGCATGTCAATAATAATAATCACTCAAGTAGTTATCGAGGTGTAGCAAGTCAGCACCTCAGGAGTAAATGTCAGTTGGCTTTTCATAGCCGATCATTAAGAGTATCTCTACCGCTCCTGCGGTCTCTAGAGAGCTTGAAAACAGCTTATATTTCTTCATCACATTCCCAGTGGGTCAGAAGTTTACATACACTCAAATTAGTATTTGGTAGACTTTAAATTGTTTAACTTGGGTCAAATGTTTTGGGCATCCTTCCACAAGCTTCCCACAATAAGTTGGGTGAATTTTGACGAATTTCTCTTGACCGAGCTGGTGTAACTGAGTCAGGTTGTAGACCTCCTTGCTCGCACACACTTTTTCAGTTTCTGCCACAATTTTTCTATAGGATTGAGGTCACTGCTTTGTGATGGCCACTCCAATACCTTGACTTTGTTGTCCTTAAGCCATTTTTGCCACTTTGGAAGTATGCTTGGGGTCATTGTCCATTTGGAAGACCCATTTGCGACGACAAGCTTTTAACTTCCTGACTGATGTCTTGAGATGTTGCTTCAATATATCCACATCATTTTCCATCCATTTTGTGAAAGTGCACCAGTCCCTCCTGCAGCAAAGCACCCCCACAACATAATACTGCCACCCCCGTGTTTCACGGTTGGGATGGTGTTCTTCGGCTTGCAAGCGTCCCCCTTTTTCCTCCAAACATAACTATAATCATTATGGCCAAACAGTTATATTTTGTTTCATCAGACAAGAGGACATTTCTCCAAAAAGTACGATCTTTGTCCCCATGTGCAGTTTGCAAAACCGTAGTCTGGATGTTTATTGGTGGTTTTGGAGCAGTGGCTTTCTTCCTTTCTGAGCGGCCTTTCAGGATATGCCGATATAGGACTCGTTTTACTGTGGATATAGATACTTTGTACCTGTTTCCTCCAGCATCTTCACAAGGTCCTTTGCTTTTGTTCTGGGATTGATTTGCACTTTCGCACCAAAGTACGTTCATCTTTAGAGACAGAACGTGCTCCCTTCCTGAGCGGTATGACGGCTGCTGGTTCCCATGGTGGTTTATACTTGCATACTATTATTGTACAGGTATGAACGTGCGTACCTTCAGGCATTTTGAAATTGCTCCCTAGAATTAACCCAGACTTGTGAGTGTTGGCAGTATCTTCTCAAAAGCCATGACATCATTTTCTGCAAATTTTCCAGCTGTTTAAAGGCACAGTCAACTTAGTGTATATTTACTTCAAAGCCACTGGAAATTGTGAGTACAGTGAATTATAAGTGAATAATCTGTCTGTAAACAATTGTTGAAAAAAGTACTTATGTCATGCCCAAAGTAGATGTCCTAACCGACTTCCAAATCTTTAGTTGTTGACAAGAAATTTGTGGAGTGGTTGAATAACTAGTTTAATGACTGCACCTAAGAGTATGTAAACTTCCGACTTCAACTGATTATTATATATATATATATATATATACTATAGTGGTACAACTCCAACCCAGATACTAAAAGGGTCCTACAATTCCAAATCAATAACAAATGATCCAATTGATAAAATTTAAATAATTCATATGTTTGCTATCCCCAATCGGCTTAACCTTTTAGGGGTTAAACATTGAGCCCTTTATAGAGGCTGGCATCTCTAGAGAAAGAGGCACAGATCACCTTGTGACTCACAAAAGCATTAGTTGGATGATTTTACAATAGCGTGTCAACTGTGTGTGTGTGTGTGTGTGTGTGTGTGTGTGTGTGTGTGTGTGTGTGTGTGTGTGTGTGTGCGTGCGTGCGTGCATACTTGTGCACTCTCCTGTGGCAAGTCTCAGCTGACCTCCCAGCTGCACTGACATACAACAGTTAACACACAAACACTCGACATACCACAACAATACACATAACAATATATCAGCTCAATCCCGGATTGATTTAATGTACTGATAAAACATGTCAGCTTCACCTCTGTAGTGGACACGCACAAACCCCTGCAGTAGTGAAGGTCATGAAACACAAACATTCCATGGGAGGTAGTCAGAGAAAGAGAAGACGATGTCTGTGCTGAAACAACATGGCCGCCACTGAGTTTATGTGCATGCTAGCTTCACACGTGAATCATTTCTTCACCGTCAATTATGCAAATCTGGCTTATCTGATTAGCCATTAAAAACAAACATTATTTTATCTCACTTTTCTAACTGTGTTAGATACAGTGTGGGATGTGGCAATGTAATAATACCACATTTTCATGTTGGTATAGCCGAGGAGAGGATATTAGGGCGGACAATTTTCTAAGCTCTGTGTGGTTGCTGTGTCTGAATATTTAACTCAGATAATTGAGCCAGCCGATGCATTTAATACTATACAAACTGACTTTTTTTTTTAACGTCCTTTGTGGTCCTTTGTAACTCAGTTGGTATAGCATGGTGCTTGTAACGCCAGGGTMGTGGGTTTGATTCCCGGGACCACCCATATGTAAAATGTATGCACGCATGACTGTAAGTCGCTTTAGATAAATGGTGTATATATAAAAGTAGCAGAAGTTGCTCTGTTTTTTCAGATTCAGAGCCAATCTGATAGTCGAGACGACAAACAATTCGATGTTCCCCTCAGTTTATTTAATCTACTTCAACCTATTTCGAAACATAATAACAATCATTTTGTGGGCATGGTTAGAACATTCATCAGTTTGTTTTGGACTCAAGAGCTGTACGGAGTAACACACGACTGTTTTCGCAAGCAGCACAACCTCCCTCCGCAAACAAATTCCAATTACCCCAGAGTGATTAGGGACAGCCTGCCTCCACTGGAGCAGTTGGTGATCAGGTCCCTTAATGTAGGAAATCACAGAGAGGAGGAGGCGCCTCCACGTACAGTCTATACTCACTGAAGTTTGTCTGGACCTCCATTTTATTTACTGGACTTACCGTCACCGACTTGATTTACTGGTATGGGGACTCTGAGGTCCTACTATGGACACCTTACTCTGGAGCGTCTTAGTTATTCAGTAGTTCCTTTGTTAGTCATTGGAGTTCCAGTGAACTCACCGGAGTTCTTTCCCTCCAGGCAAAAATTGGTTGAGTAACTGATACCCTTTTCACACTATTAAGCTAAGCCATGCCAAGCTGTACCGTGTTGCCCTGGTTACTCATGCACCCTAGCTGGAACAACTCATTGCGATGTAATTTGAAATTGGATGGAGTTCATTATTCATAGGAATCCCTCAATATATAATACACTAGATTTGATTCAATTAATCCTCCTTCGCTATTGTTCCAATCTAATCACTGAATTATCCTCTTTCACAATGACGTCCACCTTTAGACAAGGTTCACTTGACATATTCCATCAGGTTGACGGCCAAGGGAAGTGATCGTAATGGAATTCCTGTCAGCTTCGCGTCATGGACTTCCTGTCCATAGAATCGTCTTTAATGAGTTATAGGTTTGGTTTCAAATTTCATCCTATTCCCTTTACAGTGCATTTGACCAGGACCCACAGGGCTCTGTTCCAAAGCAGTGCACTATATAGGGAATTGGCTGCAATTTGGAACGCTGCATGAAAAAGAGACAATTTGGCCTTTGACACGATGCTCCTCAGTTGCTCAGTTGTGTTATGATGATGTCTAGTTGTATCTACTCTGTACTGTTCCAGGGTGAGTTTTGTAGGTGACTTGGGCTCAYAGCTGACATGGCATACTATTTATTTCGATAACCCAGCCACACAGAGCATTCGTTGAAAAATWGATTTCTGACAGTTAATCTTCTGTGCGTAAACTAACAGAATTTGTTCGCTCTTCTACGAGTGCCGCGGGTCTGTGACATTGAGAGGGAAAAAAGTATTACTTTGGCTTAAAAGCTTTTGGGAAAGTCATTCCTGTACAGGAGGTTAGGATGAATAGGATTTTCTCTCTGCATAATTATCTATAAGGGCACCCAGATGCAGACACGAGAGGCAGCTGGTTTGAGTCTTTGATATTTATTAAACAATCCAAAAGGGGTAGGCAAGAGAATGGTCGTAGACAGGCAAAAGGTCAAAACCAGTTCAGAGTCCGGGAAGTACATAGTAGCAGGCAGGCTCGAGGTCAGGGCAGGCAGAATGGTCAGGCAGGCGGGTACGGAGTCCAGAAAACAGGCAAGGGTCACAACCGGGAGGACTAGCAAAAAGAGTATAGGAGCAGGAGTACGGGAAAACACGCTGGTTAACCTGAAAAACATACAAGACGAACTGGCACAGAGAGACGGGAAACACAGGGATAAATACACYRGGGAAAATAAGCGGCACCTGGAGGGGGTGGAGACAATCACAAGGACAGGTGAAACAGATCAGGGAGTGACAATTATCCATACAACTAAGAATTATCATAACCTACTTTCACAAGCTATTACCATATTGTCATAAAAATAGTACTTCAAGGTGTGAACAGAGGCTTTTTCACGCTATAGAGTCAATTACATTCAACTAAAAGGTGCCAAAATACCAAAAACTTGGTATGGTGCAAAAATGTGTTCTTTGGAGTGTGTGATGTGTGCTATAGAGTGAGAGAGAAGGAGGAGAAGAGAGGGAGGAAGGGAGGAAGGGGGAGAAGAGCTAGGGGAGGAGAAGAGAGGAGGAAGAGGAAGAGCGAAAGGGAGGAGGAGGGTAAGGAGAAGAGAGAGAGGGAGAGGGAGTAGAAGAGTAAGAGAGTGTGCGTTTGTTTGCTTTGGAGGCTCGGGGTCTCTAAGCTAGCGTGCTCCCAGCTATGGGAATTAGGTTGAGAAGTGGAGCGAAAAGGACAATAATGAAGTTGAGCAGCAGAAGGAGAGAAAGACACAGAGAGAGAGAGAGAGAGAGAGAGAGAGAGAGAGAGACCCTACCAGCAAAGTGCAGGAATGTGATTTATAGTATAATCTTTGACTTCCAAGTCACTTCTTTCTGACTACCTCCCATGGAATGTTTGTGTTTCATGACCTTCACTACTGCAGGGGTTTGTGCGTGTCCACTACAGAGGTGAAGCTGACATGTTTTATCAGTACATTAAATCAATCCGGGATTGAGCTGATATATTGTTATGTGTATTGTTGTGGTATGTCGAGTGTTTGTGTGTTAACTGTTGTATGTCAGTGCAGCTGGGAGGTCAGCTGAGACTTGCCACAGGAGAGTGCACAAGTATGCACGCACGCACGCACACACACACACACACACACACACACACACACACACACACACACACACACACACACACACACACACACACACACACACACA